>NC_053022.1:299730749-299835450 GCF_003073215.2 Triticum urartu
ATGATGTAGTCGAACACGACGTGATCCAAATCACCGATGACCAAGCGCCGAACGGACGGCACCTCCGCGTTCAACACACGTACGGGACGGGAGACGTCTCCTCCTTCTTGATCCAGCAAGGGGGGAGGAGAGGTTGATGAAGATCCAGCAGCACGACGGCGTGGTGGTGGATGCAGGGCGTCACAGAAGCAGGGCTTCGCCAAGACTACGAGGGAGAGACGTAACGGGGAGAGAGGGAGGCGCCAGGGGCTGGTGTGAAATCCCTCCTCTCCCCCCACTATATATAGGGGTGCCAAGGGGGGGCGCCGGCCCTAGTAGATGAGATCTACTAGGGGGGCGGCGGCCAAGGGGAGGTTTCCCTCCCCCCCAAGGCACCTAGGGGTGCCTTCCACCACATGGACTCTTCCATGGTGGAAACCCTAGGCGCATGGGCCTAGTAGGGCTGGTGCCCTTGGCCCATGTAGGCCAAGGCGCACCCCTACAGCCCATGTGGCCCACCGGGACAGGTGGCCCCACCCGGTGGGCCCACAGGACCCCTCCGGTGGTCCCGGTACAATACCGATAACCCCGAAACTTGTCCCGATGCCCGAAACAGCACTTCCTATATATAATTCTTTACCTCCGGACCATTCCGGAACTCCTCGTGACGTCCGGGATCTCATCCGGGACTCCGAACAACATTTGGGTTACTGCATATACATATCTTCACAACCCTAGCGTCATCGAACCTTAAGTGTGTAGACCCTACGGGTTCGGGAGACAAGCAGACATGACCGAGACGACTCTCCGGTCAATAACCAACAGCGGGATCTGGATACCCATGTTGGCTCCCACATGCTCCACGATGATCTCATCGGATGAACCACGATGTCGAGGATTCAATCAACCCCGTACGCAATTCCCTTTGTCTATCGATATGTTACTTGCCCGAGATTCGATCGTCGGTATCCCAATACCTCGTTCAATCTCGTTACCGGCAAGTCACTTTACTCGTACCGTAATGCATGATCCCGTGACCATACACTTGGTCACTTTGAGCTCATTATGATGATGCATTACCGAGTGGGCCCAGTGATACCTCTCCGTCATACGGAGTGACAAATCCCAGTCTTGATCCATGTCACCCAACAGACACTTTCGGAGATACCCGTAGTCTACCTTTATAGTCACCCAGTTACGTTGTGACGTTTGGCATACCCAAAGCACTCCTACGGTATCCGGGAGTTACACGATCTCATGGTCTAAGGAAAAGATACTTTGACATTGGAAAACTCTAGCAAACGAACTATACGATCTTGTGCTATGTTTAGGATTGGGTCTTGTCCATCACATCATTCTCCTAATGATGTGATCTCGTTATCAATGACATCCAATGTCCATAGTCAGGAAACCATGACTATCTGTTGATCAACGAGCTAGTCAACTAGAGGCTTACTAGGGACATGTTGGTGTCTTTCATTCACACATGTATTACGATTTCCGGATAACACAATTATAGCATGAATAAAGACAATTATCATGAACAAGGAAATATAATAATAAAGCTTTTATTATTGCCTCTAGGGCATATTTCCAACACTTTGTTGTTGCAAGTTTTACGTGGCTGCTACGGGCTTAGCAAGAACCGTTCTTACCTACGCATCAAAACCACAGCGATAGTTTGTCAAGTTGGTGTTGTTTTAACCTTCGCAAGTACCGGGCGTATCCACACTCGATTGAACTAAAGTTGGAGAAACTGACACCCTCCAGCCACCTGTGTGCAAAGCACGTCGGTAGAACCAGTCTCGCGTAAGCGTACGCGTAATGTCGGTCCGGGCCGCTTCATCCAACAATACCACCGAACCAAAGTATGACATGCTGGTAAGCAGTACGACTTATATCGCCCACAACTCACTTGTGTTCTACTCGTGCATATAACATCAACGCATAAAACCTGGCTCGGATGCCACTGTTGGGTAACGTAGTAATTTCAAAAAATTTCCTACGCAGACGCAAGATCATGGTGATGCATAGCGACAAGAGGGGAGAGTGTTGTCCACATACCCTCGTAGACCGAAAGCAGAAGCATTAGCACAACGCAGTTGATGTAGTCGTACGTCTTCACGATCCAACCGATCCAAGTACCGAACGCACGGCACCTCCGAGTTCAGCACACATTTAGCTCGATGACGTCCCGCGAACTCTGATCCAGCAGAGCTTCACGAGAGAGTTCTGTCAACACGACGGCATGGTGACGGTGATGATGTTGCTACCGACGCAGGGCTTCGCCTAAGCACCGCTACGATATGACCGAGGTGGAATATGGTGGAGGGGGCACCGCACACGGCTAAGGAACGATCACGAAAATCAACTTGTGTGTCATGGGGTGCCCCCCTGCCCCCGTATATAAAGGAGGGAGGGGGGAGGTGCGGCCGGCCCCTAGGGGTGCGCCTGGAGGAATCCTACTCCCACCGGGAGTAGGACTCCCCCCTCTTGCCTAGTTGGAGAAGGAAAGGGGAAGGGGGAAAGAGGAAAGGGGGCGCCCCCCCCTTCCTTGTCCTATTCGGACTAGGGGGAGGGGCGCGCGGCCTGCCCTGGCCGGCCCTCCTCTTCTCCCTTAGGGCCCATGTAGGCCCATTAACCCCCGGGGGGTTCCGGCAACCCCCCGGTACTCCGGTAAAATCCCGATTTCACACGGAATGATTCCGATATCCAAATATAGGCTTCCAATATATCAATATTTATGTCTCGACCATTTCGAGACTCCTCGTAATGTCCGTGATCACATCCGAGACTCCGAACAACCTTCGGTACATCAAAACACAAAAACCCTAATTAAGATCGTCACCGAACTTTAAGCGTGCGGACCCTACGGGTTTGAGAACTATGTAGACATGGCCGAGACATGTCTTCGGTCAATAACCAATAACGGAACCTGGATGCTCATATTGGCTCCCACATATTCTACGAAGATCTTTATCGGTTAGACCGCATAACAACATACGGTGTTCCCTTTGTCATCGCTATGTTACTTCCCCGAGATTCGATCGTCGGTATCTCAATACCTAGTTCAATCCCGTTACCGGCAAGTCTCCTTACTCGTTCCGTAATACATCATCCCGCAACTAACTCATGCAAATCATAAAGTGACATGATATGGCCAATATCATCTTGCGCCTTTGATCTCCATCTTCGAGGCGCAGCATGAACACCATCATCACCGGCATGACACCATGATCTCCATGATCATGATCTCCATCATCGTGTCTTCATGAAGTTGCCTCGCCAACTATTACTTCTACTACTATGGCTAACGGTTAGCAATAAAGTAAAGTAATTACATGGCGTTTGCATTGACACGCAGGTCATAAATAAATTAAGACAACTCCTATGGCTCCTGCCGGTTGTCATACTCATCGACATGCAAGTCGTGATTCCTATTACAAGAACATGATCAATCTCATACATCACATATGTCATTCATCACATCCTTTTGGCCATATCACATCACATAGCATACCCTGCAAAAACAAGTTAGACGTCCTCTAATTGTTGTTGCATGTTTTACGTGGCTGCTATGGGTTTCTAGCAAGAACGTTTCTTACCTACGCCAAAACCACAACGTGATATGCCAATTTCTATTTACCCTTCATAAGGACCCTTTTCATCGAATCCGATCCGACTAAAGTGGGAGAGACAGACACCCGCTAGCCACCTTATACAACTAGTGCATGTCAGTTGGTGGAACCTGTCTCACGTAAGAGTACGTGTAAGGTCGGTCCGGGCCGCTTCATCCCACGATGCCGTCGAATCAAGATAAGACTAGTAACGGCAAGTAAATTGACAAAATTGACACCCACAACAACTTGTGTTCTACTCGTGCATAGAAACTACGCATAGACCTAGCTCATGATGCCACTGTTGGGGATCGTAGCAGAAATTTAAAATTTTCTACGCATCACCAAGATCAATCTATGGAGTAATCTAGCAACGAGGGGAAGGGGAGTGCATCTACATACCCTTGTAGATCGCTAAGCGGAAGCGTTACAAGAACGCGGTTGGTGGAGTCGTACACGCAGCGATTCAGATCGCGGTCGATTCCGATCTAAGCGTCGAACAACGGCGCCTCCGCGTTCAACACACGTACAGCCCAGTGACGTCTCCCGCGCCTTGATCCAGCAAGGAGAGAGGGAGAGGTTGGGGAAGACTCCGTCCAACAGCAGCACGACGACGTGGTGATGGTGGAGGACCGTGGCACGCCAGTAGGGCTTCGCCAAGCACTGCAAGAGACGAGGAGGGAGAGGGGTAGGGCTGCGCCAAGAGGGGGAGAGAGACTCGTGTGTTGTGCAGCCCCAAATCCTCCACTGTATGTAGGGGCAAGGGCAAGGGGAGGCGCCCTAGGGTTTTCCCCTAGGGGGGGCGGCCAGGGCATATGGGATCTCCCCCTTGGGTGACTTGGCCCCCAAGCCAGGAGGTGGGAACCCTAGATGGGGCGCCCCAAACCCCCTGGTCACATGGGAATAGGTGAGGGGGCGCACATCCCCTTAGTGCGCTGGTTTGCCCCCTTCCGTTGGCCCATGAAGCCCCCCAACACTTGCCGGGGCTCCCGAAACACCTTTCGGCCATGCTGGTCATCACATAGTACCTCCGGAACACTTCCGAACTCCAAAACCCTTCGTCCAATATATCAATCTTCACCTCCGGACCATTCCGGAACTCCTCGTGATGTCCGGGATCTCATCCGGGACTCCGAACAACATTCGGTAACCATGTACATACTTTCTCTATAACCCTAGCGTCATCGAACCTTAAGTGTGTACACCCTACGGGCTCGGGAATCATGCAGACATGACCGAGACATCTCTCTGGTCAATAACCAACAGCGGGATCTGGATACCCATGTTGGCTCCCACATGTTCCACGATGATCTCATCGGATGAACCACGATGTCAAGGATTCAGTCAATCCCGTATACAATTCCCTTTGTCTACCGGTATAGTACTTGCCCGAGATTCGATCGTTGGTATCCCGATACCTTGTTCAATCTCGTTACCGGCAAGTCTCTTTACTCGTTCTGTAACACATCATCCCGTGATCAACTCCTTGGTCACATTATGCACATCATGATGATGTCCTACCGAGTGGGCCCAGAGATACCTCTCCGTTTATACGGAGTGATAAATCCCAGTCTTGATTCATGCCAACCCAACAGACACTTTCGGAGATACCCGTAGTGCACCTTTATAGCCACCCAGTTACGTTGTGACGTTTGGTACACCCAAAGCATTCTTACGGTATCCAAGAGTTGCACAATCTCATGGTCTAAGGAAAAAAATACTTGACATTAGAAAAGCTTTAGCAGACGAACTATACGATCTTGTGCTAGGCTTAGAATTGGGTCTTGTCCATCACATCATTCTCCTAATGATGTGATCCCGTTATCAATGACATCCAATGTCCATGGTCAGGAAACCATGACCATCTATTGATCAACGAGCTAGTCAACTAGAGGCTTACTAGGGACATGTTGTGGTCTATGTATTCACACATGTATTACGGTTTCCGGTTAATACAATTATAGCATGAACAATAGACAATTATCATGAACAAGGAAATACAATAATAACCATTTTATTATTGCCTCTAGGGCATATTTCCAACAGTTACTTCTTGGAGAGTGGTGTCTCCTAGATTGGCTAGGTGTCACTTGGGAGCCTCCGACAAGATTGTGGAGTTGAGCCAAGGAGTTTGTAAGGGCAAGGAGATCGCCTACTTCGTGAAGATCTACCGCTAGTGAGGCAAGTCCTTCGTGGGTGATGGCCATGGTGGGATAGACAAGGTTGCTTCTTCGTGGACCCTTTGTGGGTGGAGCCCTCCGTGGACTCGCGCAACCATTACCCTTTGTGGGTTGAAGTCTCCATCAACATGGATGTACGATAGCACCACCTATCGGAACCACGACAAAAACATCCGTGTCTCCAATTGCGTTTGAATCCTCCAAACCCTTCCCTTTACATTCTTGCAAGTTGCATGCTTTACTTTCCGCTGCTCATATACTCTTTGCATGCTTGCTTGAATTGTGTTAAGATTGCTTGACTTGTCCAAAGTTGCTAAAATCTGCCAAGAACTAAAATTAGGAAAATGCTAGATTTTTATTTGGTCAAGTAGTCTAATCACCCCCCCCCCTCTAGACATACTTTCGATCCTACAGATGACAAGGGTCGCGGGGACGGCGCCGCGAGCAAGGGCAAGGAAGACGGCCGCGAAGGCGGAGCCGCGCCCGAGGACGTCGACGAGGGGCGCGGGGAGGGGACCGGCGATGGGGACGGTGAGGCCTGCCCGGAGGACACGGCGAGGCCGGAACCGTTGAAGCTGGGCACCGGGAAGGGTGGCGCGGCGCGCGGTCGCTTGGCCGGGGGGAGGGAGGCACGGGGCACGGTGCAAGCCCGTGCCTTGTGACCGAAGAACCCGCACCGCCGGCAACGGATGTCCTTGCGACATTCCACGAGCGGATGGCCAGGGAAGAGGCAGCGGGGGCACCAGCCACCGACCAGGGAGTGGGGGCGGCACGGACGGGGGCGAGGCTGCCGCGGACGCTTTCGGCGGTGGTCCCGGGCCGCCTGCCATGGCTCCTCCAACAGCGGGGCGACGCGGTGAACCTTCGACCGCGGTCCGGGCCGGCGAGGCGGAGGGCTGGCCTGGAGGTCGCCGGCAAAGGGGGCTGGGGAGGCAAGGAGGGCGTCGCGGTAGGAGGATGCCACGGAGCTAGATCCAGTGGAGGAGGGTCTTGAGGCAAGCCAGCGCGGCACCGGGTGCTGGCCGCCAGGGGGAGGGGAGATGTCCATCGAGGGCCGGGGAGGCGGCCGGTGAGAGGCAGTGGGTGGCCGCGGGGGCTGGAGTGGCCACCGGCGCGGCTATAAAGGAGTAATGACATAGGAATTCAATGGTAGATTCTCGAGCAACCATCTCTCCGGTATGTATAAGATCGACCGATCGCACGCGTGCATCGGAGATTGGAGGAGTATGAGACCTCCAATCAGCGATGATCCGGTGTGTGACGACATTCACGACAATGATGGTGAAGGCGGTGGTGAATACGCAAGAGGTTGCGACTACACCGTGGACTAGGTTTGGCATTAGAGAGCTGCCACATCAAACCATTCATAATTTCAGGTTGCTAAATTAAAGTCCTAATCAGCTCAGTGAAATTATAACGTGGAAAAAAAACCTGAATAAAACAGAGTCGCACACACAATATATAAAATCCATTACAGAATTCAAGTAGTACGTAGCAAATTTAGTTGTCAGCGTGTCACTAGGGTGCTGCATTACAGTTATTATACATATACTGGTATTAAAAAGACACAATTTCAAAGTTGCAGATACCACTGGAGTCTGGATAATAGTATCGTCAAGTCATGAAGGAAAAATATTAAAATAAAAAACCTGGTGAAACTGTCATGTGGGAATGTGGCATGGACAATGTCAGGTTGCTCGGTTGCCCTTGGCACTGGAGCGTGAGGCCCGCTGGAGATGCGGCTTGCCGGAGTAGTGCTCCTTGACGTTGAGCTTGGTTAACAGGGTCACGGAGCAGACGTCGCACCACACGTTCATCTCCCCGGCGGCGCAGCCCACCTTGTTCCGATGCTTCCTCCCCTTCTCGTGCTGCTTGAGGTGAACCGCCGTCATGCACCGCACGTCGCACACGCCGCACACCACGGAGGGCTTCTTGAACGCGGACGCCGGCTTGGCCGCCGCCCTCGGCTGAAGTCGGGGCCTGCTGCTGGACGGGGCGTGTTGAGCGGCAGGTGTGGGAGCGTGCTGCCGCGCGCTCGGCGACGGCGCCGGCTGGTACTGCATCCCCGGTGGTTGCGCTTGGGTCGGTGCCGGCTGGTACTGCATCTGCGGGGCTTGCGCTTGCGCAGGCTCCGGCTGCTGGTATTGCATCTGCGGTGATTGCGCTTGCGTCGGCGCCGGCGGGTACTGCATCTGCCGCGGCTGCGCCTGGTATTGCTGTTGCAGTGACTGCCCTTGCGCCGCCTGCTGCCGCCTAGGCTGTGGTGGCGGGTATTGCTTCTGCGGTGGCTGTGCCTGCGGCGCCGCCGCCTGGTACTGCTGCGTCTGCGGTGGCCGCGCCTGATACTGCCTCTGCGCCTGCTGCGCCTGCGCCGGCGGCGCCTGATACTGCCTCTGTGCTTGCTGCGCCGGCGCCTGATACTGTCTCTGTTGTGGCTGCACCTGGTGCTGCCTGTGCGGTGGCTGCGGCCCAGACTGGTGTCTCTTCTGTGGCGGCTGGCACACGCCGGGGAAGCCTGGAGGCGGTCCGGTAGCCAGCCTCTTGTTCCACTGGCATTGTGCAGGTGCAGGTGGAGGTGGCCGCGGCGGCTGCACCTGAATGAAGAGGAAACAAAATATCTGAGGCGAACAATAATAGAGATCTTGACAGAACAAATTGCAGAGCAGATTGCAGAGACATTTTTCTCTAAATTAACTACTCACAGATAATGAAACATACAAACTGATGCAGATGATTCATTAGTAGTACGAGTTTATGGATTAATTGAATCTGGAAAACATGATAGGTTGAGTTTCTCCACCCATTTAGTTGATTTCACTTCTGTCCCAGCCAGAGATGTGATATATGGTTATACAGTTCCTCTACAGCTTACCCGATGTATTTGGCATCAACATTTGTGACTAAAATCTGATGCGATGACATTCATTGTGGGTGTAAATTACAGTTTTGCTAAAACACATCTAGATAAATAAGCAATTAAAAACCATACTTTCAATAATGGATAAAATCCCAAACTGCATTCGCAAAAAAAAATCTCCCAAACTGAAACAAAGGATCGTTTCGAAACAGGTTTTCAAAGATAAAGCAACGATCAAGGTCCAAACATTACCTATGCACAAGTCTGAAAAATAAGCGAAAAAACAAATAAAATGTAAGCAAAAAGAATCCTCTCGACATCCTTACAGTTGTACCTTCTAGCTACGGAAGAGGCACGAATACCGTACTAACTAGCACTGTGATGTGAAGCTAATCCATAGTTTTCATACCATATACGAGATGTCGTAAACACACATGAAAACTAACTGCTCACGCGAGGAGGAAACGAATCAAATTTAAAACTTAGGAGTTATACCATGTTAAGAGGAATACAATCGAGATGCAAATCCATGTCGCTGTGCAGCAACATGTTGAAAAAGATATAGCACTATATTTTAAATTTTAAATAAAACAATATCGCACTGCTAACCTGTGGGGGAGGAGCGGGGTTCCTGAAGATGGCCATGCAGTCCTGTTGGCCGCCGCGCACCTGGCCTGCCGTACCAAAGTTGGCAATGGCAACCCCCTCCTGGTCTTCCTCTTCCACCTTGATGGCCGCATAGATCGGCATTGCGGGATCGGAGTATTTCATGGACTCAAAGCGGATGCGGAGTGGTTGTTTTTCAGGATGTGAAGCAGTGAGAGCGTGAACACAGACAATGTGGTTAATTAGTGGGAGCTATATGACTTTGAAGATGAGAGGGAGGAGAGGGGATATAATGATTCCTAGCGTTGGTTCACATCACACATTATGTGTGTTTGGCTAAAAGATATTTTTGCTGCTGTCTCCCACATGATGCCGTTTCTAATTAGAGGGGTGGGGGGTGGGGGGAGATCTAGAGAAACTATCTTTTAGTATGTCTATTTATTAGAAACAACATGTAAAACTGACTTCTATTAGAGGGGGGAAAAATAGTAGCATACTAGTATATCTATTTATTGTAAAACTGACTCCTAATGCGACGGTTCATGTTAAGACATGTCACCTTAAAAAGAACAGTACTCATGATATTTGCTTAAAAGGCACCTCCAAAATACATGTCCCCAAGTGAAAATATGTCTATTTGTGAAAATACTCGCACATTAGTGAAAAAGATGTCTGTTATGGATAGTCAAAAGATGTCTCTTCATAGAAATACACGTCCCGTAATGAAAAGAGGTCCGTCCCTTGGTGAAAAATGTCTCTTCATGAAAATATGTACTCCCTTCATTTTTATTTACTACACGTATTAGCTGTGACCTAAGTCAAACGTAATGAGGTTTGACCAAGTTTATAAAAAAATAGTAGTACAAACTATCAAAATAATAAATATATATGAAGCGATTTTATTATTATTAAATGTTCATTCTAATGGTATTGATTTGGTATTGTGAATGCTCGTAATTTTCTAAATAAAGTTCATACAACATTACAAAGTGTGACTTGAAACAGAGTTATACAAATGAAGATAGTATTAGAAAGAATGTAAAGAAGTATAATAACTGTTAGATTAATATGTCATCAGTTTATAACTCCGCAAAAGTGCGGCCATTAAAATTGCCTTAATTGTGGCAAAAAAATTGATGTACAAAAAATTGACATTTTAGTTTGCACTTGAACTTCGCAAGTCCATACTTAAAAAAATGTGAACTTGTACATGCATATTTTAAAATAAATTTACTAAAACCCTTTAATGATACCCGCAGCAAAGCACAGGGTTTACACTAGTATGCTACTATTTTTTTAAAAAAGTTTAAGCTTAGCCACCGCGTATCTATTGCTGGAATTTTAATCTATTTTGGATCAGCCCAACAATCAGTTTCAGAATTCCTAATTAATTCTAAAGGCCCACTCATCTCATTCGTGCATTGCTAGTTTGGTAGGAGTTGGACCTCCTTATAAAGAAGGTTGTTTCCCACATATATGAGCATGAGAACAAGAGGGACATTCACGCGTGCTCCTCCGCCGCCCGCTTTGCCACGCCTCGTCACGGCGTGCCGCGGGTTGCGGGGAATGAGCCGAAACCCCACCTCTTTGAGACACCGGTACAAATGCTATTTGCCTTCACTCTGCTAGATTGCACGACTTGTTTCATCTCTACTATAATAATCATATTTTATTTACTGTTTCTGTTAATAAAATCATACGGTAAATTGCTCACATTTCCAACATCTACTTGTATGTAACAATTAAAGCTAGGGTTTCTCCTTCGCCACCATCTCCTCTGTCGGCTACGTCGGTGTGGGTATGCGGGCATGACCCGTCTACCAATCGGGCCCGTCATTTCCCCCTCTCCGGGTCGTGCAATATAGTCTCCAAGCCTCGCCCTTGTTTCGATGATGCTTACTCGTATCATCGGGAGACATAGTGTCTTCAAATCTGCTTCTTCGGGTCTGGATTTTTTTAGTACATTTGTTTTGATCAAATTGTCTTGCGGAGTGAACAATGTGGTTGTACATCTTGGTCCCTTGGCTTCAGTTCCGAACCACGAAGGTTTGCCAGTCTGGCCTAATCGGAGAGCGTGTGTTCTCCGACTCCATTTGGCCGGAACTGGGGCATTCTACAAGCCCTCTCTACCGTTTTGTTCTTTGGGGCGACGATTTGCTACGCACATCAAGGTTGACAACATCTTTTGATCTACATCGACGACTTTTCGGTTGTTGCTTTTTATAAGCTCCTATGTTTAAACATGTTTGCTCGATTGAGACGAAGGTCCAAAGGAGCCTCAGGAAGAAGAAGACTTGGGCAACCAAGAAGATTTGGATGTATTTTTTAATTTATGTAAGGATTGTGATATTTTTTAAGGGTTTGTGCTAATTAATTTATGGCCTTTGGCCTTTTACAGAAAAAATACGCTTATACTCCCTCCGTTCCAAAAAAAAGTGACTCAGCTTTAGTACAAAGTCGGGTCATTTATTTTGGGACTGAGGAAGTAGTATATAACAATTACAATAACATAAAAGCTGCTCAGCTTAAGTGGGCCGACATATCAAAAGCCTATTACTTCCCGCGGTCTAGTCAGGCCTCCTAACACGAGTCCTAAATTGGGCCATGGGACCGCGGGCGCGGCATACCCAAATCGCAGTTTCCGGAAGTTTCCATGGTGTTCTAGGCTGTTAGGTCGAAACTCTCCCCCTCTTTCCGTCTCCCAGAAAGTTCGATCGAATCTCACCGTGTTGCGTTCCACGCACATTCCACCTCTGCTGCCTGCTCGCTACCCGTTCTGAGGGTTCGAAATCCCCAAATCTTCTCGCGGATCAGCGGGGGCCGTCGGCGACGAGCGCGAGGAGGACATGTCCTACCTGCTGCCACACCTGCACTCGGGATGGGCGGTGGACCAAGCCATCCTCGCCGAGGAGGAGAGGCTGGTCATCATCCGCTTCGGCCACGATTGGGACGAGACATGCATGCAGGTACGGGCCATCGATCCCCTGACGAACCCTACCTTTCAGTAATCGATTGCGTCTGGACTTACGCCGGGTGAATTGTTTAGAGTCGAGTCGATATTGGATTTGGTCGTAGCCTTGTAGGGGTCATGGATTCGTGAAATTTCGCTGATTGGGTTTACGGATACTGATAGATTAGGTAGGGTTTAGGGATCAGAATCACCCAAGATCCGAGTCTCTTGCTGATACTTACAAGAACTGTGGCTTCCTAGGCACTCTCCAACTGTCCATCCTAGTGAACGTGCCATCAGCATTTTCCTCGTCAAAGCCTCAAAAAACACATGGACGTTGTGTCTGGACTTACGCTGGATCAATTGTTTGGAGTCGATATTGGATTTGGTTGTCGGGGTCATGGATTCATGAAATTTGAACGGTTGGGTTTACGGATACTGATAGTTTAGACAAGGTTTAGGGATTAGAATATAAGAACTGTGGTTCCCTAGGTACTGTCCGAGTGTCCATGCTAGTGAATGGGCCTGCAGCTCATAGCCTCTTTAGTCTCTACAGCAAGAGCAGAAGTGCATGGGATGTGGTGCACAAGTTTTCTAAACAAAACTGAAAACAAAAGCACTATGACCTGTCCTATACCTGAGTAACCTGACAGCACAACCCTGACAAAGTTGAGCTGTGGAGGTCCATGAGCAACTTGTTTTGATGTTTCATGCAAAAAATAAAATAACCATTGTCTGTTATTGATTGCAGTTTCTGCTAATCCACCTTATTGAATCCATTCTGACTCGCTGCTTGTTCATGTCCAGATGGATGAAGTGCTATCAGGTGTGGCTGAGACCATAAAGAACTTTGCAGTGATCTACCTTGTTGACATCACCGAGGTTCCTGATTTCAACACCATGTACGAGTTGTATGACCCGTCCACGGTGATGTTCTTCTTCCGGAACAAGCACATCATGATTGATCTTGGGACAGGAAACAACAACAAGATCAACTGGGCCATGAAAGACAAGCAAGAGTTCGTCGACATTGTGGAGACTGTGTACAGGGGAGCCCGGAAGGGCCGTGGTCTGGTGATTGCTCCAAAGGATTACTCCACCAAGTACCGTTACTAAGCCACTTGTGTCTGGCTGCTCATGTGCTATTTCTAGCGTATTCTGTCTGGTAAAATGTCTGATCACCGGTTAGGCCGGTGACCATTGATGCGAACTGTGAAGTATGCCAGCTTATCCAGTGTTGTATCTTGGCATCTCATAAGCATCTGTAAAATCCTTGATGATTGTTCGAAATGCTCGACACAGAATATGTTGGCATGGGTATGACCAATAAAACTAGTACTCCTTTATTTTGTGTTGCTGAATCCTATTTTGTGTTTTGATTCTTCCTTTCTTTTTGGGTTCCGATGATTGCCACACGTGTGGTGTATCGGATAGTTGTGCCACACGTCTCGTGTGGCATGGACAGCAACCAGCCCACACACCTATGTGTGGGCAAAACAACTAATGTCCATATACATCTTTTTTTCCCTCCTGAACCCTCTCACATGCGTGCGTGTGGGCGAAGTTGATAACGTTCACATGCCCGTATGTCAGGCCTCGTACCTTTCTGGTCCCGCACGCGACGCGTGACGCCCACCGCGCGCCCGTAGTTGCCATGGTCCAGACCCTCGTCCATGTTCGGTTATCTGCAGTTGCCATGTCGCTGAACTACGGTTGCCATGTCGGACAACTGCAGTTGTCATGGTTGCTCAACTGCAGTTGCCATGTATGGTCTGATCTAATGTAGTTGCCATGATTTCATAACTTTAGAAGTTGCCACATACTAACACTAGGCAGTTAACATTTCCGTTCTTTTTTGATGAACGTTCTTGTAGATTGATTCCACGCACTGGAATCTTCATGTGTGTGTTTTTAACACCACAGGAATCTTCATGTTGGTAACACCTCGCTGAGATTGTGTTTCATCTAGAGCACATGTCGCCATGGGTTCCTGAAGCATTGATCTGCCGTGCTAATAATTATTGACTGTTCTCTTTTGCTCAAGATTGCCTACACGTGAGCGTATGCAATACTGTTAATTAGGCTTGATTGTGTTGTCGATTCACAAAGCTCCAATTTAACGGAGAAAGGTGAATATCGTAGCTCGTAGTTGTACTGATCACGACCTAGTAATTTATCTCTTGAACCATACAGGAGAGTTGTATTCGTAATTTATCTCTTGAACCATATAAGAGAGTTGTATTCATTGAACCACACAGGAGAGTTGTATTCGTAATTTATCTCTTGAACCATATAATTTTGTTTTACGAAATTGTGCTAAAAAACACTAATTTTTTTCATATTTTTTTTGCAAAAAACACTGCTTGCTCGTTTGAACCGTTTTAAGTGCATTTATGACAAGGGGGGCCCGCATCCGTCAACGTGGCAGCACTATTCACACGGCAACGCCGTTAGACGGTGTTACACGCCGCTGGCGCACCGGTTCGAGCCGAGCGGGTCAAACACCCCCGAAGCGGTGCAGGCCCACCCCCAGCCCTCACTCTCTCTTTGTACTAAACGTTGCTCCGCCGCCCTCTCCCACATCCCCGACCGCCGTCGCCGCTGCGTCGCCATGGTGTCCTGGTCTGATGACGCCAGCAGCGACAACTCTCACCAGTACGCCGACTCAGCTTCGGACGAGGGCATCATCAAGGTGAGTTGCTCGAGCTCAAGCTAGGGTTAGGGTTAGGGTTGCGATTTGGGGATTTTTCTGTTGAGCCTTGATTTGAAGTTTTGTTGCCTTTTCTTTGCACCTCCAGATCCCTGAGACCATGGATGACTCCGATTTCGAGGGCACTCAACCTGACGTTTTGTGCAATGAACACTCCCTGCCAGCAGAGAGGCTTGTTGCTTTCCAGGGCATCCATACTGGCAGGAGGTTCCTTGCTTGTGCTGTGAAGGTATGTGCCAAATTTATGCTAATCTGGTCATTATTTAGTACTAACTTTATAGTTAGCAGATCTGGTGTGCTAGTTGTTCAGTGAGGTAATTGTTTATATGTGAGCATATGCACATTATTGTCAGCAGATCTGCCATGTTAGTTAGGTTGTTAATTAGTTATGTATTTTCTGTGATAGTGGTGGGTTAGTAAGGTCATTGTTTATATGCCAGTATGTGCATAGGGTTGGGGGCACTGATTGAGACTTGTTACTTTATAGCATGTGGATTAGTGAGCACTGTAATTGTTCAACTCACTGTGTCATATAGCTACCTCATACCTGTTTTTTAACTCATTGTGTTACTTTATAACTGTTTGTTACTTTATAGCATGTGGATTAGTGAGCACTTTACACCATTTGTTACTTTATAGCATTGTGTTACAAGTAACACATGTTTAACACTAATATTACAGGAGGGAAAAAACTGTGGGCTGGTTGAATGGGTTGATCCAATTTGGCCAGCTACAATGGAGAATGCATTGACCAAGTTGTGGGATAAGTATGAAGAGTGCAGAAGGAGCAAGATTGAGGACAATCTGGAAAGCTCATTTGTTGTTCACAACCTGACACAACAGAAGATCAAGCTGCAGGCAAGTTATGAGAGGTTGGTTGAAGATGTCAACGGCCTCTTGGATGCCCAAGAGCAGAGGGCTCAGATGGAGAGAGGTAAGATGCAGAACAAACCTGATGAGAGCAAGCTACAGGAGAAGTATGGCATGCTCAAGAACCTGACAGTTGCTCAAGCCAATGTCATTAGGAACATGAAGTTGAAGCTTGCTAAAGAGAAGATTAAGTTGCAGGCCCACATTGATGAGCTTGAGAAGGTTGTGGAGCAGACCAAGCTGAAGCTGAATGGGATTAAGGCCATCTTAGATGAATGAGCAGTATAATGTAATATGCTGCTTATTAGTACCACCAGCATGGTTATGGGATGATGAGTACTATAATTATGGTTATGTAATGACTACTATTAGATGAATGATCTAGTAATATCTGAAATATGGTTATGTAATGTACCTATTTAGCATTAAGCACTATCCTGTAATATGGTACTTATTAGTTATGGTTATGTATGGATCTTCTAGTTATGTAGACTCGCTTGGTTGGAGCAGACCAAGCTGAAGCTAAATCTGATGTTGTTGGTTGGTTTTGTCAATGCCGAGAGACCCTAGACTCACTTGCTAGTTTTGTCGATGCTGAGAGACCCTAGACTCACTTTGGTGGGTTTTGTCGATGCTGAGAGACCCTAGACTCACTTTGGTGGGTTTTGTCGATGACGAGAGACCCTACACTCACTTGGTTTGGTTTATCGACGCCGAGTGACCCTAGACTCACTTTGGGGTTTTTCGACGCCGAGTGACCCTAGACTCACTTTGGTGGGTTTCTTGACGCCGAGTGACCCTAGACTCACTTTGGGGGTTTTCGATGCCGAGTGACCCTATACTCACTTTGGTGGGTTTCTCGACGTCGAGTGACCCTAGACTCACTTTGGTGGGTTTCTGAGTGACCCTAGACTCACTTTGGTGGGGTTTTCGACGCCGAGTGACCCTAGACTCACTTTGGTGGGTTTTTCGATGCCTAGTGACCCTAGACTCACTTTGGTGGGTTTTTCGACGCCGAGTGACCCTAGACTCACTTTGGTGGGTTTTTCGACGCGGAGTGACCCTAGACTCACTTTGGTGGGTTTTTCGACGCCGAGTGACCCTAGACTCACTTTGGTGGGGTTTTCGACGCCGAGTGACCCTAGACTCACTTTGGGGGTTTTCGACGCCGAGTGACCCTAGACTCACTTTGGGGGTTTTCGACGCCGAGGGACCCTAGAATCATAGTAAGCATCATCATCACCAGAATCACCAGCATCACAACCAACAAACTAAACATCTAGTCCATCCAAAGGCAACATATAAAATAAACATCCAAGACAGCCAACATTGTCAAGTTCTCACATCCATCCATGCCAACATTTAAGATAAACATACAAGTTCTCACAGCCAATAATGGTTCAAAGCCAACATAGGCATCATAGGTTCTGAATGTTGGGGAACGTAGTAATTTCAAAAAAAAATCCTACGCACACGCAAGATCATGGTGATGCGTAGCAACGAGAGGGGAGAGTGTTGTCCACGTACCCTCGTAGACCGAAAGCGGAAGTGTTAGCACAACGCGGTTGATATAGTCGTACGTCTTCATGATCCGACCGATCAAGTACCGAACGTACGGCACCTCCGAGTTCAGCACACGTTCGGCCCGATGACGTCCCTCGAACTCCGATCCAGCCGAGTGTTGAGGGAGAGTTTCGTCAGCACGACGGCTTGGTGACGATGTTGATGTTCTACCGACGCAGGGCTTCGCCTAAGCACCGCTACAGTATTATCGAGGTGGACTATGGTGGAGGGGGCACCGCACACGGCTAAAGATCAACTTGATCAATTGTTGTCTATATGGGGTGTCCCCCTGCCCCCGTATATAAAGGAGCAAGGGGGGTGCGGCCGGCCAGGGAGAGGGCGCGCCAGGAGGAGTCCTACTCCCACCGGGAGTAGGACTCCCCCCTTTCCTAGTTGGAATAGGATTCGAGAGAAGGAAAGAGAGAGGGGAAGAAGGAAAGAGGGGCCCGGCCCCCTTGCCCTAAACCAATTCGGTTTGGGCCTTGGGGGGGGGGGGGCCCCACTCTCCCCTTGCTTCCCTCTATTTCCACTAAGGCCCATGTAGGCCCATTAAGCCCCCGGGGGGTTCCGGTAACCTCCCGGTACTCCGGTAAAATCCCGATTTCACCCGGAACACTTCCGACATCCAAACATAGGCTTCCAATATATCAATCTTCATGTCTCGACCATTTCGAGACTCCTCGTCATGTCCTTGATCACATCTGGGACTCCGAACAATTTTCGGCACATCAAAACATATAAACTCATAATATAACTGTCATCGTAACGTTAAGCGTGCGGACCCTACGGGTTCGAGAACTATGTAGACATGACCGAGACACGTCTCCGTGTTGGGGAACGTAGTAATTTCAAAAAATTTCCTACGCACACGCAAGATCATGTGATGCATAGCAACGAGAGGGGAGATTATGATCTACATACCTAGTAGATCGACAACGGAAGCGTTTGGTTGATGTAGTCGTACGTCTTCATGGCCTGACCGATCAAGCACCGAAACTACGGCACCTCCGAGTTTTAGCACACGTTCAGCTCGATGACGATCCCCGGACTCCGATCCAGCAAAGTGTCGGGGAAGAGTTCCGTCAGCACGACGGCGTGGTGACGATCTTGATGTACTACTGCAGCAGGGCTTCGCCTAAACTCCGCTACAATATTATCGAGGACTATGGTGGCTGGGGGTGCCGCACACGGCTAAGGAAAAGATCACGGGGATCAACTTGTGTGTCTCTGGGGTGCCCCTGCCTCCGTATATAAAGGACTAAAGGGGGGAGGCTGGCCGGCCAAGGAGGGCGCGCCAGGAGAGTCCTACTCCCTCTGGGAGTAGGATTCCCCCCCAATCCTAGTTGGAATAGGATTCGCGGAGGGGGGAAAAGAGAGAGAGGGGCTGGCCCCCTCTCCTTGTCCTATTAGGACCAAGGGAGGGGAGGGGCACGCGGCCCATGAGGGGCTGCCTCTTCTCTTTTCCACTAAGTCCCATCATGGCCCATATAGCTCCCGGGGGGTTCCGGTAACCTCCCGGTACTCCGGTAAAATCCCGATTTCACCCGGAACACTTCCGATATCCAAACATAGGCTTCCAATATATCAATCTTTATGTCTCGACCATTTCGAGACTCCTCGTCATGTCCGTGATCACATCCGGGACTCCGAAAAACCTTCGGTACATCAAAATGCATAAACTCATAATATAACTGTCATCGTAACCTTAAGCGTGCGGACCCTACGGGTTCGAGAACAATGTAGACATGACCGAGACACGTCTCCGGTCAATAACCAATAGCGGAACCTGGATGCTCATATTGGCTCCTACATATTCTACGAAGATCTTTTATCGGTCAGACCGCATAACAACATACGTTGTTCCCTTTGTCATCGGTATGTTACTTGCCCGAGATTCGATCATCGGTATCCCATACCTAGTTCAATCTCGTTACCGGCAAGTCTCTTTACTCGTTCTGTAATACATCATCTCGCAACTAACTCATTAGTTGCAATGCTTGCAAGGCTTAAGTGATGTGCATTACCGAGAGGGCCCAGAGATACCTCTCCGACAATCGGAGTGACAAATCCTAATATCGAAATACGCCAACCCAACAAGTACCTTTGGAGACACCTGTAGAGCACATTTATAATCACCCAATTACGTTGTGACGTTTGGTAGCACACAAAGTGTTCCTCCGGTAAATGGGAGTTGCATAATCTCATAGTCATAGGAACATGTATAAGTCATGAAGAAAGCAATAGCAACATACTAAACGATCGGGTGGTAAGCTAACGGAATGGGTCATGTCAATCACATCATTCTCCTAATGATGTGACCCCGTTAATCAAATGACAATTCATGTCTATGGTCAGGAAACATAACCATCTTTGATCAACGGGCTAGTCAAGTAGAGGCATACTAGTGACAATATGTTTGCCTATGTATTCACACATGTATTATGTTTCCGGTTAATACAATTCTAGCATGAATAATAAACATTTATCATGATATAAGGAAATAAATAATAACTTTATTATTGCCTCTAGGGCATATTTCCTTCAGTCTCCCACTTGCACTAGAGTCAATAATCTAGATTACACAGTAATCATTCTAACACCCATGGAGCCTTGGTGATGATCATGTTTTGCTCGTGGAAGAGGATTAGTCAACGGGTCTGCAACATCCCGGATGGAATTGAAGCGTCTCTTGATGTGTTTGGTTCTCTTGTGAAATCTAGATTCCTTCGCCAAGGCAATTGCACCAGTATTGCCACAAAAGATTTTTATTGGACCCGATGCACTAGGTATGACACCTAGATCGGATATGAACTCCTTCATCCAGACTCCTTCATTTGCTGCTTCTGAAGCAGCTATGTACTCCGCTTCACATGTAGATCCCGCCACAACGCTTTGTTTAGAACTGCACCAACGGACAGCTCCACCGTTCAATGTAAACACGTATCCAGTTTGCGATTTAGAATCGTCCGAATCAGTGTAAAGCTTGCATCAACGTAATCGTTTACGATGAGCTCTTTGTCACCTCCATAAACGAGAAACATATCCTTAGTCCTTTTCAAGTATTTCAGGATGTTCTTGACCACTGTCCAGTGATCCACTCCTGGATTACTTTGGTACCTCCCTGCTAGACTTATAACAAGGCACACATCAGGTCTAGTACACAACATTGCATACATGATAGAGCCTATGGCTGAAGCATAAGGAACATCTTTCATTTTATATCTATCTTCTGCAGTGGTTGGGCATTGAGTCTTACTCAACTTCACACCATGTAACACAGGCAAGAACCCTTTCTTTGCTAGATCCATTTTAAACTTCTTCAAAACTTTGTCAAGGTATGTGCTTTGTGAAAGTCCAATTAAGCGTCTTGATCTATCTCTATAGATCTTAATGCCCAATATGTAAGCAGCTTCACCGAGGTCTTTCATTGAAAAACTCTTATTCAAGTATCCCTTTATGCTATCCAGAAATTCTATATCATTTCCAATCAGCAATAGGTCATCCACATATAATATCAGAAATGCTACAGAGCTCCCAATCACTTTCTTGTAAATACAGGCTTCTCCAAAAGTCTGTATAAAACCAAATGCTTTAATCACACTATCAAAGCGTTTATTCCAACTCCGAGAGGCTTGCACCAGTCCATAAATGGATCGCTGGAGCTTGCACACTTTGTTAGCTCCCTTTGGATCGACAAAACCTTCTGGTTGCATCATATACAACTCTTCTTCCAGAAATCCATTCAGGAATGCAGTTTTGACATCCATTTGCCAAATTTCATAATCATAAAATGCGGCAATTGCTAACATGATTCGGACAGACTTAAGCATCGCTACAGTGAGAAGGTCTCATCGTAGTCAATCCCTTGAACTTGTCGAAAACCTTTTGCAACAAGTCGAGCTTTATAGACAGTAACATTACCGCCAGCGTCAGTCTTCTTCTTGAAGATCCATTTATTTTCAATTGCTTGCCGATCATCGGGCAAGTCAACCAAAGTCCATACTTTGTTCTCATACATGGATCCCATCTCAGATTTCATGGCCTCAAGCCATTTTGCGTAATCTGAGCTCACCATCGCTTCTTTATAGTTCGTAGGTTCATCATGATCTAGTAGCATGACTTCCAGAACAGGATTACCGTACCACTCTGGTGCAGATCTTACTCTGGTTGATCTATGAGGATCAGTAGTAACTTGATCCGAAGTTCCATGATCATCATCATTAACTTCCTCACTAATTGGTGTAGGTGTCACAGAAACCGGTTTCTGTGATGAACTACTTTCCAATAGAGGAGCATGTGTAGTTACCTCATCAAGTTCTACTTTCCTCCCACTCACTTCTTTCGAGAGAAACTCCTTCTCTAGAAAGGATCCATTCTTAGCAACGAATGTCTTGCCTTCGGATCTGTGATAGAAGGTGTACCCAACAGTTTCCTTTGGATATCCTATGAAGACACATTTCTCCAATTTGGGTTTGAGCTTATCAGGTTGAAGCTTTTTCACATAAGCATCGCAGCCCCAAACTTTCAGAAACGACAACTTTGGTTTCTTGCCAAACCACAGTTCATAAGGCGTCGTCTCAACGGATTTTGATGGTGCCCTATTTAACGTGAATGCGGCCGTCTCTAAAGCATATCCCTAAAATGATAGCGGTAAATCTGTAAGAGACATCATAGATCACACCATATCGAGTAAAGTACGATTACGATGTTCGGACACACCTTTACGCTGTGGTGTTCCCGGTGGCGTGAGTTGCGAAACTATTCCGCATTGTTTCAAATATAGACCAAACTCGTAACTCAAATATTCTCCTCCACGATCAGATTGTAGAAACTTTATTTTCTTGTTACGATGATTTTCAACTTCACTCTGAAATTCTTTGAACTTTTGAAATGTTCCAGACTTATGCTTCATTAAGTAGATATACCCATATCTGCTTAAATCATTTGTGAAGGTGAGAAAATAACGATATCCACCACGAGCATCAACATTCATCGGACCACATACATCTGTATGTATGATTTCCAATAAATCTGTTGCTCTCTCCATAGTTCTAGAGAACGGCGTTTTAGTCATCTTGCCCATGAGGCACGGTTCGCAAGTACCTAGTGATTCATAATCAAGTGGTTCCAAAAGTCCATCAGTATGGAGTTTCTTCATGCGCTTTACACCGATATGACCTAAACGGCAGTGCCACAAATAAGTTGCACTATCATTATCAACTCTGCATCTTTTGGCTTCAACATTATGAATATCTGTATCACTACTATCAAGATTTATCAAAAATAGACCACTCTTCAAGGGTGCATGACCATAAAAGATATTACTCATATAAATAGAACAACCATTATCATCTGATTTAAATGAATAACCGTCTCGCATCAAACAAGATCCAGATATAATATTCATGCTCAACACTGGCACCAAATAACAATTATTTAGGTCTAATACTAATCCCGGAGGTAGATGTAGAGGTAGCGTGCCGACCGCGATCACATCGACTTTGGAACCATTTCCCACGTGCATCGTCACCTCGTCCTTTGCCAGTGTTCGCTTAATTCGTAGTCCCTATTTCGAGTTGCAAATATTAGCAACAGAACCAGTATCAAATACCCAGGTGCTACTGCGAGCTCTAGTAAGGTACACATCAATAACATGTATATCACATATACCTTTGTTCACCTTGCCATCCTTCTTATCCGCCAAATACTTGGGGCAGTTCCGCTTCCAGTGACCAGTCTGCTTGCAGTAGAAGCACTCAGTTTCAGGCTTAGGTCCAGACTTGGGTTTCTTCTCCTGAGCAGCAACTTGCTTGCTGTTCTTCTTAAAGTTCCCCTTCTTCTTCCTGTCGGTGTCAAAACCGGCGGATCTCGGGTAGGGGGTCCCGAACTATGCGTCTAGAATCGATGGTAACAGGAGACAGGGGACACGATGTTTACCCAGGTTCGGGCCCTCTTGATGGAGATAATACCCTACGTCCTGCTTGATTGATCTTGATGATATGAGTATTACAAGAGTTTATCTACCACGAGATCGTAGAGGCTAAACCCTAGAAGCTAGCCTATGGTATGATTGTATGTATATTGTCTATCGACTAGCCTGGCCTCGGTTTATATAATGCGCCAGAGGCCTAGGATAACAAGAGTCCTAGCCGAATACGCCGGTGGGGAGGAGTCCTTGTCTTGACCACCAAGTATTGTGGAATCTTCCATGTATGCGGCAGCTGTCCGAACTGGCCCATGAGTATACGGCCATGGGGGTCCTCGGCCCAATCTAACAGATCGGGAGATGACGTGGTGAGTACCCCCTAGTCCAGGACACCGTCAGTAGCCCCTGAACCGGTCTTCAAGTTAGGGACGCTCCTCGATTCTTCTGAACTATTCTTCATCTTCGGTTGTCGGTCTTGAAAACTGGTTCAACAAATCTTCTCATCTTCGATCTTGAGGATCGCCGAAATGCATTCGACAAGTTTATACGTCGGGTATCCAAGGAGCCCCTTTAAGTTTCCGGCCTTTATCAATACCTTGTTATTTTTATGCCACACCTCGGGTTTGAAGTTGTTCCTGGGAGGCAGTGTCCTCTTGTGTCCGAGCTCCAACGCCAGACTGCATTCGAGGTATCCTTTGCAGCCGAGCACCAATGTCGGACTGTTTCCGAGCTCCAACGCCGGACTGTGTCCAAGCTCCAACGCCGGACTATATCCAAAATGTCATAGATCATCTTGGACCAAAAAAGTTGAAGGAGTTTAGCCGAGCTTAATGCCGGAAATGCCCTCTATGGAGCCAGCCACTAGCGCCCGAGCTTTATGCTGGACTGCTTCTGAGGTGGTGCACCACCCCGACTATGGGCCGATTTTTTGTCAATATTTTTTATTGGTGCAATTTATTCTCTGCCGAGATATATAGTCAGTAGCCCTCAAGGTGTGTATCAGTCTAAAACCCGAGATGCACCTGAAGGATGACATAAGACCCCTGATCCCAGTAGTCGCCGAGACTCAGGTTGATTTGCAAAATCGGCCTGAGGATCAAGTCCTAGCTCGGAAGAATACTTCGGTACACAAAAAGTGGCGTGCTCAGTCCTCGAGACTCAGGTTGGGTGCGGCCAACCAACCTGAGGATCAAAATCTCATCGGAAACTGTATTGCACTTAAAATTTTCTGCATTGAACAGGCAATGCAGTAGCCCCCGAGACACTGGTCGGGTGGCAACAGCAGATCAGGGGATCGATGTGCCCCTTTAATATTTGTAAATAATAAGCCCGAAGCCCAGTAGCCCCCGAGCCTTAATGTGGGCACGGGTGGCCGAATTAAGGATCGATATCCATAGTAAAATCACAAATTTTGTGTAATGCCTCTATGTATCCGAGTACTTTACGTCATTAATGCTCGGATCCGCATTGTACAAAACTTTGTTGACCGACCATCGGCTTCAACCTTCTCGGCCAGTAGCCAAGGAGTGTTTGTCCTACTTTATAAAGCCTTTAGGAGGGCAAAGATTTACGACAAACAAGGCAATCTGGCCATACGGTTTTATAAACAAAGGTACGCAGAGAGATATGTTATATTACTGTTTAACATAAGAAATGTCTTCCAAAGATAATAGTCCCGCTATCGGTTCCTTTCTTTGGGTTGTCATGCTAAGCATGATCATGAAACCTCAGCTCTAATGTAAGAGCAAAATATCGAGGATTTAGTTTGGGAGGCCAGTTAATAGCCCCCGATAGTGTTCGGCGATAGTCGAGGTCAAGCCGTAAACACTTAGGCCATTGTTATGAATGGCCCGTCATTTAACACAGTCATCGGATCGCTGACCAGTTTACGCTTATTGTGACAGTCAGTTTTCGACTTTCTCCACTGAGGTGCTTAACCATGTAAGCTGGAAGCACAATCACGGTGGTTCTCCCTTTGCACGCCTAGACAGACAAAGCGGAACATAGGAAGCAAGTGCAGGAGCTGGGCAACCCAACTATTGACGAAGACACAATTCGAAACCGATGCATATATAGCAATATCCGAGAATGTTTTTGCCAAATCTCTAAAGGTGTCCGGCGTTGCACTGCGAGACTTGTGCTGAAAACACACAAATAGTTTAAAAGTGTTATAAGCTTGGAAAACCAAAAAACATCAGTAAAAACATGACGTCCGAACAATATCAAGTGTTCGGTGCCAATCCGAAAATTGGAAGAGAAAGAAAAAATTGTGCTTCTGTCGTGTTTTGACAACGACCAAGAAGAAAAGACATTTACAGCTCATATATAAATTTTAAGAGCCCCCAAGTGATTTGGGTAAGAATTTTATGTATAATGATTGTATGTACCGAAGTACTTATATCATATTTGTGTTCACCCAAACTTTAAACGCATCTTAACCGACCGTCCGCTTCTCCCTCTTCGGCCAAGGGCCGAAAAGTGTCATGTACTCCGCCTGTCGAGAGTATCGACGGTGTTTCCGATGACCAGGCAATCAGGCCATAAGGCTGTAACAGACAAATCGCGCTCAGGGAACTTATGTTATATTACTAACGAAGTGTAAGAAGCATCTTCGAAGAAAATAATACCCCCATCGATACCTTTCTTCGGTGCTCATTATTACTATGAGACTTGTGCAATTGATTTTTTGTACTCATGAGTTCCGTTGTGTGCCGACCATGATTGAAAACAATAAGAGCGCTAGCTTTCGGCTTCACCCAGTCTGAGGTCAGAGCTCAGATGACCCGGTCGTGACAATCGCAGAGGTGCTCCCTTTACTCCCTAGTCGAACAATCAGGAACGTAGGGGTAAGCACAGGAGCCAGGCAACCCAGCTTGCAAATCGCTTAAGTCAATATGGTGCATATTGTGGCGTAATACACGAACAAGGAACGAAGCCGTACAAGTATAACCATATGCAAGAGGAAAAGCTTCATAAAGGAAGCCCCCAAATAAACGGGGTATTTGAATTTGTGCGTCACAAACAAAGTTTGGACAAGGAAATTTTTTACAAGCAACTTTTTTCCAAAAAAGTATAATGCTTGGTCGAACCGAACACAAATTAAAAATTTAAAACTTTGAGCATGAAGGCAACTTAGCTGGTTAATGTGTTCGATGTTGATGACGCAAGCCGAGATTGTGGCGGGACGAGATCCCAGCCCCCAAGCCGGTCCCGAGATGTCCGAGTAAAGAACTCGTCTTGATGAAGTGGTGACACAACATAGTCGATGGGTGAGGTGAAAACCCCAGTCCGACCGCGGCGACGGAGCAGGCCGGCAGTGTGACGCCGAAGCCCCCAACATGTGTTAATGAAGTGACGACGAAGCTCCCGGTCAGCAGAGGTGACGTGGTACATCGGTACGCCGCGGTGACAGCGCTGCCCGGATTATCTACCTATGCACAGAAAATAGTGCAAGCCGGAGATAATAGGAATAATAATAAAAAAATTGTTGCATAATCAATAATTTATGCAAAGTGAGTAATAAAAGAAATATGGCATGTGCGCTGAACACTCGATGAGGTAGAGCTCTCTCGGCAATGCCGAAGTCCCCGAGGGAACCGAACACGTCGGTATGGCAACATGACCAACAAGGTGATCACGCGAGCCGATTTACGCCGATTAGGGCGACGGCGTCGGCTTGTCGAAGAAACCACGTGACACAGTCAAAGTCGATCACCTACACACATAAAATAGTGCGGTCAAAAAAGGGTAATTGCTTTTCGCAAAAATAATTTATTGAAAGAGATGTGGCCTGGCGCCGAAGCCAATGTCGATGCAGGGCGTCAGCGTGACGCAGTGAAGGCGTGACAAAGCCTGAATTTGCAGGGCGGTCCGGACTCCGGATGCGGCGTTCGCCGAACTATGTATGGAAACTGACCGAACCACCACGTAACCATTTTTAATGTGGCCGCCATTTGATAGACCTGTGTACAGATGATGGAACAAACCAGAGTAATAATTCCTTAAGAAAAATAAACCCAACAAGCAAAAATTGTTAGGATTAATAGCACTTGGTTTATTTGTTGTAGCATTCCGAAGAAAAGCGACCCCCAAAATCAGGAATCGACCCGCACACCCATTGCCTGATGGGTGATAAAGCGATGGCCTGGTGATGCTGGCAAAGGTTGGCTTGCCAAGGCGAAGCCCTCGGTCCAACTAACATGACGAAGCTGGTTGGCTGGTGACGCCGAAGTCACCGGAGTATGTTGATGAAGAAATAGCCAGGTCCTCGGTCTAGCCGAGGTGACGGAGCGGGCCGGTGAGGAGTTGTTGTAGCTGCCATGTCAGCCGAGGTGTTGAAGTAGTTCGGCATGATGGACTTTGGCTCGAAGAAGTAACAGTGCGGCCATGCCGACCCAGGTCGTAACTTGTGACGCGGCCAGTGCTGGTTTGATGAAGTGACCATGCGGCGGTGCCGGTGTGCCCGCTCCGTATAATCCGTGGGGCGGCAGTGTTGGTGATGATTTATCCTTCACAATGCCAAACTCTTGTTCGGCTTGCCGAGATGATGATCCGAAGAAGTTGAGCTCGGCTCAACAGAGTGACGACGTGTCTAGCGCAGGTCGGCCGCCTTGAAGTAATATTGCCAGACTGGTTTGACACCAGCATGATGATGAAGATGACCTCACGGGGGACTTAAAATTTTACGGGCATGTGTTTAAAAACGACGCACAATACCCTAGAAGAGAATTCCTCTAAAAAGGTTGTCCAATATCACGTTCATAAAGAAACATGAATTCGGGTCGGATCCATATTCGCGCAGAAAACAAATCCGAAAATTGGTCCACTCATCGGAAGGTTCCTGGAGTTTGAACTGTCGGATCGAGCTGAAATTTGGAGGGGTGATAGATATGGGAATTCCGCAGTAGATGAACGGTTGGATCTTCCAAAGGACCTCCGAGCTGGGCTCTGGAGACCACGCCCTAAACTCGTCCAGATTCCCGTCTAGATTTGACAGGGCTCCGGTATATCGTAGATTGTCGAAGATTCCTCCATCGGAACTCGACGAAATTTTGCATGGCTGTTGTAGACGTAATTACGCACTATTTCACCGAAGCGATCGTCAAACCGACGCTTGAGGAGGTGGTGACGGCGGATACAAGTTTGCCGTCCATAAAAACAGCACGGCTGCCTGAGGGCAATGTTGACGTTGAGCCGTCGAGCTCCATGGATGATTCCTCTATGATCATGATAGAGATCGGAGTTGATGTTGAAGAAGGCCCCCGTTCGAGCATGACGGTCGAAGATGAAGCGCGGTCCTCGGTCGAGCCAAGGTGACCAGTCGAGCCGGCGACGAAGATGCCGGCGTCGCAGTTGACCTACGGACGAGCCATTGATCCTTTTACCGATCACACAGCGGAACTCTCAATGAAAGCACCAATGTCGGTGTCAAAACCGGCAGATCTCGGGTAGGGGGTCCCGAACTGTGCGTCTAGAATCGATGGTAACAGGAGACAGGGGACATGATGTTTACCCAGGTTCGGGCCCTCTTGATGGAGGTAATACCGTACGTCTTGCTTGATTGATCTTGATGATATGAGTATTACAAGAGTTGATCTACCACAAGATCGTAGAGGCTAAACCCTAGAAGTTAGCCTATGGTATAATTGTATGTATATTGTCTATCGACTAGCCTGGCCTCGGTTTATATAATGCACCAGAGGCCTAGGATAACAAGAGTCCTAGCCGAATACGCCGGTGGGGAGGAGTCCTTGTCTTGACCACCAAGTCTTGTGGAATCTTCCATGTGTGCGGCAGCTGTCCGAACTGGCCCATGAGTATACGGCCATGGGGGTCCTCGGCCCAATCTAACAGATCGGGAGATGACGTGGTGAGTACCCCCTAGTCCAGGACACCGTCACTTCCCTTTACCCTTTTTCTTGAAACTGATGGTTTTATTGACCATCGACACTTGATGCTCCTTTTTGATTTCTACCTCTGCTGCTTTTAGCATTGCGAAGAGCTCAAGAATTGATTTATTCATCCCTTGCATATTATAGTTCATCACGAAGCTCTTGTAGCTTGGTGGCAGTGATTGTAGAGCTCTGTCAATGACACTATCAATCGAAAGATTAACTCCCAGCTGAGTTAAGTGATTATGGTACCTAGACATTCTGAGTATATGTTCACTAACAGAACTATTCTCCTCCATCTTGCAGCTGTAAAACTTATTGGAGACTTCATATCTCTCAATCCGGGCATTTGCTTGAAATATTAACTTCAACTCCTGGAACATCTCATATGCTCCATGACGTTCAAAACGTCGTTGAAGTCCCGGTTCTAAGCCGTAAAGCATGGCACACTGAACTATCGAGTAGTCATCAGCTTTGCTCTGCCAGGCGTTCTTAACGTCTGCAGTTGCATCAGCAGCAGGCCTGGCACTCAGCGGTGCTTCCAGAACGTAATTTTTCGGAGCAGCAATGAGGATAATCCTCAAATTACGGACCCAGTCCGTGTATTTGCTACCATCATCTTTCAACTTTGCTTTCTCCAGGAACGCATTAAAATTCAACGGAACAACAACATGGCCCATCTATCTACAATCAAACATAGACAAGCAAAATACTATCAGGTACTAAGTTCATGATAAATTTAAGTTCAATTAATCATATTACTTAAGAACTCCCACTTAGAAAGACATCCCTCTAATCTTTTAAGTGATCACGTGATCCAAATCAACTAAACCATAACCGATCATCACGTGAAATGGAGTAGTTTTCAATGCTGAACATCACTATGTTGATCATATCTACTATATGATTCACGCTCGACCTTTCGGTCTCAGTGTTCCGAGGCCATATCTGCATATGCTAGGCTCGTCAAGTTTAACCTAAGTATTCTGCGTGTGCAAAACTGGCTTGCACCCGTTGTAGATGGACGTAGAGCTTATCACATCCGATCATCACGTGGTGTCTGGGCACGACGAACTTTGGCAACAGTGCATACTCAGGGAGAACACTTTTTTCTTGAAATTTAGTGAGAGATCATCTTATAATGCTACCGTCAATCAAAGCAAGATAAGATGCATAAAAGATAAACATCACATACAATCAATATAAGTGATATGATATGGCCATCATCATCTTGTGCTTGTGATCTCCATCTCCGAAGCACCGTCATGATCACCATCGTCACCGGCGCGACACCATGATCTCCATCGTAGCATCGTTGTCGTCTCGCCAATCTTATGCTTCTACGACTATCGCTACCGCTTAGTGATAAAGTAAAGCATTACAGGGCGATTGCATTGCATACAATAAAGCGACAACCATATGGCTCCTGCCAGTTGCCGATAACTTGGTTACAAAACATGATCATCTCATACAATAAAATTTAGCATCATGTCTTGACCATATCACATCACAACATGCCCTGCAAAAACAAGTTAGACGTCCTCTACTTTATTGTTGCAAGTTTTACGTGGCTGCTACGGGCTTAAGCAAGAACCAATCTTACCTACGCATCAAAACCACAACGATAGTTTGTCAAGTTGGTGCTGTTTTAACCTTCGCAAGGACCGGGCGTAGCCACACTCGGTTCAACTGAAGTTGGAGAAACTGACACCCGCCAGCCACCTGTGTGCAAAGCACGGCGGTAGAACCAGTCTCGCGTAAGCGTACGCGTAATGTCGGTCCGGGCCGCTTCATCCAACAATACCGCCGAACCAAAGTATGACATGCTGGTAAGCAGTATGACTTATATCACCCACAACTCACTTGTGTTCTACTCGTGCATATAACATCAAACCATAAAACCTAGGCTCTGATACCACTGTTGGGGAACGTAGTAATTTCAAAAAAATTCCGACGCACACGCAAGATCATGGTGATGCATAGCAACGAGAGGGGAGAGTGTTGTCTATGTACCCTCGTAGACCGATAGCGGAAGCGTTATGACAACGCAGTTGATGTAGTCGTACGTCTTCACGGCCCGACCGATCAAGCACCGAAACTACGACACCTCCGAGTTTTAGCACACGTTCAGCTCGATGATGATCCCCGGACTCCGATCCAGCAAAGTGTCGGGGAAGAGTTCCGTAAGCACGACGGCGTAGTGACGATCTTGATGTTCTACCGTCGCAGGGCTTCGCCTAAGCACCGCTACAATATTATCGAGGATTATGGTGGAAGGGGGCACCGCACACGGCTAAGAAAACGATCACGTGGATCAACTTGTGTGTCTAGGGGTGCCTCTTGCCTCCGTATATAAAGGAGCCAAGGGGGGGTGCGTCCTGCCCTAGTAGGAGGCGCGCAGGAGGAGTCCTACTCCTATCGGGAGTAGGACTCCCGTCCCTTTCCTTGTCCAAGTAGGAGAGGGGGAAGGAAGGGAGAGAGGAGAGGAAGGAAAGGGGGGCGCCGCCCCTCCCTCCTTGTCCAATTCGGACTAGGGGGAGAGGGGGCGCGCGGCCTGCCCTGGCAGCCCCTCCTCTTCTCCACTTTAGGCCCATGAGGCCCATCAACCCCCCGGGGGGTTCCGGTAACCCCCCGGTACTCCGGTTTTATCCGAAACTTCCTCGGAACACTTCGATAGTTTGTCAAGTTGGTGCTGTTTTAACCTTCTCAAGGACCGGGCGTAGCCACACTCGGTTCAACTAAAGTTGGAGAAACTGACACCCGCCATCCACCTGTGTGCAAAGCACGTCGATAGAACCAGTCTCGCGTAAGCGTACGCGTAATGTCGGTCCGGGCCACTTCATCCAACAATACCGCCGAACCAAAGTATGACATGCTGGTAAGCAGTATGACTTATATCGCCCACAACTCACTTGTGTTCTACTCGTGCATATGACATCTACACATAAAACCAGGCTCGGATGCCACTGTTGGGGAACGTAGTAATTTCAAAAAAATTCCTACGCACACGCAAGATCATGGTGATGCATACCAACGAGAGGGGAGAGTGTTGTCCATGTACCCTCATAAACCGAAAGCGGAAGCGTTAGCACAATGCGGTTGACGTAGTCGTACGTCTTCACGATCCGACCGATCAAGTACCGAACGTACGGCACCTTCGAGATCAGCACACGTTCAGCCCGATGACATCCCTCGAACTCCGATCCAGCCGAGTGTTGAGGGAGAGTTTCGTCAGCACGACGGCATGGTGACGATGTTGATTTTTTACCGACGCAGGGCTTCGCCTAAGCACCGCTACAGTATTATCGAGGTGGACTATGGTGGAGGGGGCACCGCACACGGCTAAAGATCAACTTGATCAATTGTTGTCTATATGGGGTGTCCCCCTGCCCCCGTATATAAAGGAGCAAGGGGGGTGCGGCCGGCCAGGGAGAGGGCGCGCCAGGAGGAGTCCTACTCCCACCGGGAGTAGGACTCCCCCCTTTCCTAGTTGGAATAGGATTCGAGAGAAGGAAAGAGAGAGGGGAAGAAGGAAAGAGGGGCCCGGCCCCCTTGCCCTAAACCAATTCGGTTTGGGCCTTGGGGGGGGGGTGCCCCACTCTCCCCTTGCTTCCCTCTATTTCCACTAAGGCCCATGTAGGCCCATTAAGCCCCCGGGGGGTTCCGGTAACCTCCCGGTACTCCGGTAAAATCCCGATTTCACCCGGAACACTTCCGACATCCAAACATAGGCTTCCAATATATCAATCTTCATGTCTCGACCATTTCGAGACTCCTCAGCATGTCCTTGATCACATCCGGGACTCCGAACAATCTTCGGCACATCAAAACATATAAACTCATAATATAACTGTCATCGTAACGTTAAGCGTGCGGACCCTACGGGTTCGAGAACTATGTAGACATGACCGAGACACTTTTCCGGTCAATAACCAATAGCGGAACCTGGATGCTCATATTGGCTCCCACATATTCTATGAAGATCTTTATCGGTCAAACCGCACAACAACATACGTTGTTCCCTTTGTCATCGGTATGTTACTTGCCCGAGATTCGATCGTCGGTATCTCAATACCTAGTTCAATCTCGTTACCAGCAAGTCTCTTTACTCGTTCTGTAATACATCATCCCGCGACTAACTCATTAGTTGCAATGCTTGCAAGGCTTAAGTGATGTGCATTACCGAGAGGGCCCAGAGATACCTCTCCGACAATCGGAGTGACAAATCCTAATCTCGAAATACGCCAACCCAATAAGTACCTTTGGAGACACCTGTAGAGCACATTTATAATCACCCAATTACGTTATGACGTTTGGTAGCACACAAAGTGTTCCTCCGGTAAACGGGAGTTGCATAATCTCAGTCATAGGAACATGTATAAGTCATGAAGAAAGCAATGGCAACATACTAAACGACCGGGTGCTAAGCTAACGGAATGGGTCATGTCAATCACATCATTCTCCTAATGATGTAACCCCGTTTATCAAATGACAACTCATGTCTATGGTCAGGAAACATAACCATCTTTGATCAACGGGCTAGTCAAGTAGAGGCATGCTAGTGACAATCTGTTTGTCTATGTATTCACACATGTATTATGTTTCCGGTTAATACAATTCTAGCATGAATAATAAACATTTATCATGATATAAGGAAATAAATAATAACTTTATTATAGCCTCTAGGGCATATTTCCTTCACTGGAAGCCAACAAAGGCATAATCTAGTTGAAAGCCAACAATGGCATCATAGGTTCTGAAAGCCAACAATGGCATAATCTAGTTCACAACCAACACAAAGGCGTCACAAGCCAACAAAGACAGAGGCATCTAGTTCCCAGAAGCATAGAAGTACTCTTTCAACTTGTATGAAGAAGTCCTTTTTCTTCCACTCTGTCTTAGAGCTTGAAAGGTTGACCTGTTTCCTGCAGCAGAGGTAGAGGTTGTACCAGCAGTGGTAGCTTTCTTCCTGGGAGACCTCCTTGGAGGAGCAGCAGGTGTAGTGGCAGCAGGTGTAGCTTTCTTCCTGGGAGACCTCCTTGGAGGAGCAACTGGTGTAGTGGCAGCAGGTGTAGGAGCAGTAGTTGATGGAGATGGCCTCTTCCTTGCTGGTGCAGCAGTAGATGAAGATGGCCTCTTCCTTGGTGGTGCAGCAGTTGTAGATGCATTTTTTGTTGAAGTAGAAGCCTGTGACCTGTTTGGCTGCATTTCAAAAACAATTAAGGCTTGTGAGTTACAATGGAGACAAAAATAAAGAGAATTGAGGTGCTACTATAACTTACCTGATGTTGGTTTATTCTCAAAGCAAGAGCTGGCTTGAGTGGCTTGGAGCAAACATTGTATCTATGCCCTACAAGTTTGCAGTTGCTGCAAGTAATAGATGCCATCCTAGATGTATCTCTTGGTGCTAGCTTCTCAAATTGGTTTTTCCTCCTCTTTGTCTGTTGCTTCCCAACCTTGTCTTTAAATACTGGAGGCTCTATGTCCTGAGTTCTTGTCCTTGGCCACAGGTTAGGTCCAGGCACAGGAAATATGATATGTACAAATGCTTTTTTATACATTTCTTTTTTGAAGAAATCAGCCACAAAGTCCTCTGGCTGCAACTTGGCTTTCACTATTGCAGAAACTGCATGATGGCAAGGCATAGAAGTCATATCCCATTTCCTACATCCACATGTTCTGTCCAACAAGTTCACTGAGTAGGTGTTTTCTCCACTAGTCACTTGGTAAATGTTAGGACCAGCCATCAAAGTCTGGCACCACCTTGAGTTGTACTTTGTCTCCTCTAACATTTCAGCATAGGTAGGGAAAATCTCTCAGTTTGTTGTCTCTGTCTTTGTTCTATTCTTGTTAAATTTGACCATCAATTTTGTCCTAATTCCTTCTATCATGGTCACTATTGTCTTGCCTCTGACATCTAATATCATTTTATTAAACACCTCACTGATGTTGTTAACTACCAGGTCAGTTTTGTAATTAAAATCCATAGCATGCCTAGCCCAAGTATGAACATGTATTTTGTGAAGCCATGTCCAAGCAGTCTTACATTCTCTTTTCAAAGCATTCATTGTATCAAGGTGTTCATTCTCAGTATAAGAGTAGCTAGCTACATCCATGTGTTTCTTTAATTCATCACCTCTAAAACCAGCAGTTTGGAAATTCTGATAGATATGTCTAAGCCAGAATCTTTATGGAAAATTGGGGAAAACATGGTTTATTGCATTTAAAAGCCCCTGTTTGAAACAATGGGAAATAAAGCTAAGCATTGGTCCTATGAAACAATGAAATAATGAAGCTAGAGCAATGTGCATATGAAACCAAGAAATCTAGTGCAATATTGTATGAGAAGAGAAGTTTACCTTCTGCCTATCAAAGATGATGGTATAATAACCAAACTTCCCACTTTCTCCACCAAGTGCATCTTTAAGCTATGTTAAGAACCTGGTCCAACTGTCTTTGTCCTATTTGTCAACAACTCCAAATGCTATAGGGTAGATATCATTGTTCCCATCCCTTCCTGTTGCAGTAAGGATCTGTTGACTTGTTGACAGCTTGATAAAACAACCATCTACCCCTGCAAAGCTGACAATTGTGAGAAGATAGTGTATGTAATGTGAGAACATAAACAATTCACAACTTAGTAAATGAAATGTACCTATAAATGGCCTGCATCCATTCACAAACCCTTCTTTGCAAGCACTTACACAGAAAAAGAGGCCATGAAACCTAGGGGTTTTGCTTGGGTGCTCTGGCAGATGCCTAGTAGTCACAACACATCTAGAGCCTGGGTTTGTATCCAACACAGCCTGCAAATAATCTCTTATTCTAGTGTATTGTCCTCTCTGATCTCCTTGGACAACCTTCAATGCTTGCTTCCTAGCCCTGTAGGCCATATGGATGGACATCTCTATTCCATATTTCTTCTTCAGTGTCTGCATTATTGTGGTGACTGGTGTGCCAATATCAACTCTCATCATTGCCTCACACTGGTGTGCAACCCATTTTGCAGTAACCTTGGCGTTCTCTCCTACTGCTGGGCATGTGTGCACAAAATTTATCTTCCTTATGCAAAAAGTAGTCTCATTTGCAACAACAGAAGCTGCAATAAAGAAAGGGCATTTTGCATTTGTGCACACAACTATGATGTTGTCATTGTAGTTTCTGTGGAACTCATAATTCTTATTCTGAGTTATGTGCAATGTTTGAATTGCTCTCCTAAACTGATACACATTGAGGAAACAAAGTTTTCTGCAAAACTGCTCCTCTGGCTCTCTCTCTCCTCACTGTACCAGATCCTTGGCAAAGATCTCACTAATCTGCTCTTCTTTCCATTGGGCAGAACAAATTGCACTTCCTCAGCTCCATCATCATATTCCTGCTTCAAAACACCAAGATCTGCCTCCTCATCTGATGATGGTGCCCAAACATCCTCAAATCTCTGTTCCAAACTAGAATGTAACCTCTCTGTTGGCCCTTTTCTAGCTTTCTTCTTTTTTGTAGGCACCTCTTGCTGCTCCACCTGCTCCTCTTGCTCCACCTCCACATGCTGCCCTTCCTCATCTTCCTCATACACTTCATCCACATCAGTGTCTCCATCAAAATGAATGAGTGGATCCTCTCTTTGCTTCCTCATCTCATTAAGCCTCTGAAGATAGTCCTCATCTCCATCAAGATCTGAATCATCTCCAGTTAGAAGAATTGGTAGCTTCTGCTTAACCTTATTTACATGCTCAGCTGCAATCTTATGTTTCCTAAATTTGGCAATCTTTGTTCTCCTCTTCAACTCCATTAATGTCTCCAGTTCATCCTGATCTGCTGCATTGCATTGATCCATGGCAGCATATGTGTCCATATCATGGTTTGTGCTCTGCTGTGTGGTGTAGAACTGCAATGGCTCTAGCCGACTCTGTATTTTACTTTTTATTGGTGACCTTAGGAGAACACCAGCAGGATTTACTACATACACATGGTTCTCTCCTATATGGCTCAAAGGAACCTGCTCCTCAACCAGATAGCCTGATGTGACGCCCCCGATTCAATCGTACACTAATCATACACGCAAACATGTACGATCAAGATCGGGGACTCACGGGAAGATATCACAACACAACTCTACAAATAAAATAAGTCATACAAACATCATATTACAAGCCAGGGGCCTCAAGGGCTCGAATACAAGAGCTCGATCATAGACGAGTCAGCGAAAGCAACAATATCTGAGTACAGACATAAGTTAAACAAGTTTGCCTTAAGAAAGGCTAGCACAAACTGGGATACAAATCGAAAGTGGCGCAGGCCTCCTGCCTGGGATCCTCCTAAACTACTCCTGGTCATCGTCAGCGGCCTGCACGTAGTAGTAGGCACCTCTAGTGTAGTAGGAATCGTCATCAACGGTGGCGTCTTGCTCCTAGACTCCAACGTCTGGTCGCAGCAATCGGGTATAGAAAGAGGGAAAAGGGGGAAGAAAGCAACCGTGAGTACTCATCCAAAGTACTCGCAAGCAAGGAGCTACACTACATATGTATGCATTGGTATCAAATGGAAAAGGGGGTAACATATGTGGACTGAACTGCAGAATGCCAGAATAAGAGGGGGATAGCTAGTCCTATCGAAGACTACGCTTCTGGCCGCCTCCATCTTGAAGCAGAAGAAGAGAGTAGATGGTAAGTTCGCCAAGTAGCATCGCATAGCATAATCCTAACCGATGATCCTCCCCTCGTCGCCCTGTGAGAGAGCAATCACCGGTTGTATCTGGCACTTGGAAGAAGGTGTTTTATTAAGTATCCGGTTCTAGTTGTCATAAGGTCAAGGTACAACTCCAAGTCGTCCTGTTACCGAAGATCACGGCTATTCAAATAGATTAACTTCCCTACAGGGGTGCACCACATTTCCCAACACGCTCGATCCCCTTTGTCCGAACACACTTTCCTGGGTCATACCCGGCCTCGGAAGATCAACACGTCGCAGCCATACCTAGGCACAACAGAGAGGTCAGCACACCGGTCTAAATCCTATGGCGCAGGGGTCTGGGCCCATCGCCCATTGCACACCTGCACGTTGCGTACGCGGCCGGTGAGCAGACCTAGCAACCTCCATTACAAAGGAAGTTGCGTTACGCGGTCCAACCCGGCGCGCGCCGCTCAGTCGCTGACGTCACGAAGGCTTTGGCTGATACCACGACGTCGAGTGCCCATAACTGTTCTTGCGTAATTGGTTAGTGCGTATAGGCCAGTAGCCAGACTCAGATCAAATACCAAGATCTCGTTAAGCGTGTTATTTAGAAATAACCGTGGACGCCGACCATGGCCAGGCCCACCTCTCTCCTAGGTGTTCACAACCTGCCCTGTCGCTGCACCTCAAAGTAACAGTTGGGGGCCGTCGGGAACCTAGGCCCACCACTACCTGGGTGGAACCACCTGCCCCTTCAACCCCCAACATCGGAATCACTTGCGGGTACTCAATGAGCCGACCCGATTTTAGTCACCACCTGTATAGCATGTATAAATGTTAATATATACCCGTGATCACCTCTTGAGTGATCACGGCCCGATAGTATAGCACGGCAGACAGACAAGAATGTAGGGCCACTGATGATAAACTAGCATCCTATACTAAGCATTTAGGATTGCAGGTAAGGTATCAACAGTTGTAGCAACAATGACAGACTATGCATCAGGATAGGATTAACGGAAAGCAGTAAATGCTACACTACTCTAATGCAAGCAGTATAGAGAAGAGTAGGCGATATCTTGTGATCAAGGGGGGGGGGCTTGCCTGGTTGCTCTGGCAAGAGAGAGGGGTCGTCAACACCGTAGTCGTACTACGTAGCAGCGGCATCGGTCTCGGTGTCTAGCGAGAGAAGAGTGGGAAGAAACAATAAATATTAAGCAAACAGATACATAGCGATGCATGACATGACAAATAGCGGTGCTAGGGGTGCCCTAACGCGGTATGAGGTGGTACCGGTGAAGGGGGAAACATCCGGGAAAATATCACCGGTGTTTAGCGTTTCCGGACAAATGAACCGGAGAGGAAAGTTGTGTGTTCGCTATGCTAGGGATGTGTAGCGAACAAACGAACCGCGTATTCGGATACGTCTCGATCGTTCTGAGCAACTTTCATGTATAATACTTTTTCATCTGACATAAGGATTATTTTCTATTAATTTTCAAAGGTTTAAACAATTTTTAAAATTTCCAGATTTGTTTTAATTGTTTTAATCCGAGTTGACAAAGTCAACTTTGACTAGTCAAAAGGGCAGGGTGTGGCCCACATGTCATAGACTATTTACCTAAGCAAATAAATAAACCTATCTTATTTAATGAGGGCCTACATGTCATCTACTACTAGACTAACTTAGCACTAAACTAGTACTAGTAACTAAGCCTAGCCTAATTAAACAAGGACCGGATGTGGCACAGCCGTGCACACACACGAACATACACACGGCCATGGCCGTGGCCACGGCCACCAGCAGTAGCAGCGGCATAGTAGAAGCAGCAGTGGGTAGTGCAGCGCATGGGGGGCGGCCAGCAGCGCGTAGCGCGCAGCACGCAGTAGCAGGCAGTCACGCCAGCCGTAGCGGCCGCTAAGGAGCAGCAGCAGGCGAAGTAGCATGGGCAGGAGCAGCAAGCAGCAGGCACGGCTGCAGTACAGGCATAGCTGCGTGCGGGCGGCAGTGGCGACGAGCGAGCGCTGACGCAGGCGGCTGTTCAGGTGAACAGGGGCGCGGCAAGTAGGGGAGGGACCCCGGGCGCGGGCGTGGGCGCAGGCAACAGGAGCGGCTGGCGGGCGCAAGAGCGGACCTCCGGCCAAGCACTACAGCGAAATCGGTACGGATCGGAACCGGGATCGAGGGGAATCGGTCGAGGTGCTCACCACGGTTCCAACGGAGGCGACGGGGAGGTCGGAGGTGGACCGAAGATGACTCAATCGACGATGGCGGCCGGCCACAGGATGGTTGGCACGTGCCCATCTGTGGTGTGGACGGCGTGCGCAAGCCATGGCCTCCTCTCTGCCGAGAGGTTGAGGAAAGGCCACGGTAAACAGGCCAGGCTGCACTGTGGCTTGTCGGGCCTTAAGTGCACAGTAATATCTAGTCTATTTCCTTTTCTTTTCTGCGACAAGTTTCCACTCGATTTTGTATTTTATTTTTGATCCAAATGAATTTCGTTGCATGCGAAACTTGTCTCAATAATTACTAGGCAATAATCTGCACTGCCACAAAAAGTTTGGGAGTTAATTTTTAAAATAGTTTGGACTTATCATAATTTAGATAAGCATTTAAATATTGTTTTGGCATTTAAACACTTTATAAAACGTTGGTCTCATTTTTATAAAAGCTTTGGGAAATTTTGCAATATCACGAACACTTTTGTTTTGCTGTTTGAATAATTAATATTTTGACTTTATTTTAAATTTGAGATTGAGGTCGAATTATTCTTAATTGTTTTTCTTAGGGCATAATGGTGATGACCTGGCATAATTAGTGGAAGATTACTGTAGCAAGAATCTCGGGATGTTACACCTGAGTTCAAATCTGCAGGTCTTGGATTAGTGCCCCTAACCACTGTCAAGTTCACTACATTCTGATCATTGTTAGCAATATGGTCAAGCATTTCATACACCTTATTATCATCACAAATTTCATCCATTCCTATAATCCCCACACCAGGATCCCTCACAAAATATATGAAATCATTCAGCCCATATCCCTCTATCTCTATTAGGGCAACCAAATTATAATATGTTATGTCTGAAACGCAAACTGATCTCTCCAAGTTGTCTCTGTCATGGAAGTGCATTCTAACTTCCCAAACATTATCGTTCAAACTACACACAAATAATTAAAATAGCTTAATTAACAGAGCACTAAAACAGAGCACCAATGTACTGTAAATAAAAATGCATAATTCCTAAAACAGAGCACTAAAACAGAGTAATCAACACTATGATTGCTAAAATACAGTACAGTACACTCTGAAAACCACAAGCACCATCTGAAAACCACTGTCAAGTTCTGAAAACTAGCCAACTTCACTGTTAAAAACCACTGTCAAACAATGGAGAAGGTGACAGTATGAAAACCACTGTCAACTACTCTGTCAACCACTGTCAACTAGTCTGTCAACCACTGTCAACTACTCTGTCAACAAATTAATACCCTGCTAACTACTCTACTGACTACATCATCAACTAGCTACTATGTTAACTACTATGTCTCCTACATCATAACCACTACATCATCAACAGAGCACTAAACTACATCATTAACAGTGACGACAAATCAACCACAACTAAATCATAATTAAGAGAGTACCAATTAACACTGCCAAAAAACCTAACCCTAACCCTAGAATCGATCTACACGAAGAGGGAAGAGGGAAGAGGGAAGAGGAAACTCACTAGACGTCACCGAAAGACGAGGCAATCTGGTGACTCTCCGTCGGATTCTCCTTCACTGCCCTGGCCCAAGATCTTGCCGCCGCATATTCGAGACAGTGTTGGGGGCTTTGGCTGGGGCTGCTCGTATCCGACGGCCGGCTAGGGTTTGAGCTCCCGCATATATCTCCCACAGGTGGACCATCGTCTCCAACGCCGGCAGACCCGCCGCAGTCGCCGCCTGCGCCGCCCGCCGTCGCCATCACTAAGAGGAGAGAGTGCGGGGGAGGAAAAGAGTGGGAGATGAGCGGACCGGGGGGGGGGGGGGGGGGGGGGGGGGGGGGGGGGGGGGGGGGAATGGCTCAAAGACTAAGCAGCCCGGCTCGAATCGGTGCGCCAGCGGCGTGTAACGCCGTCTAACGGCGTTGCCGTGTGAACAATGCTGCCACGTCGACGGATGCGGGCCCCCTTATCATAAACGCACTTAAAACGGTCCAAACGAGCAACTAGTGTTTTTTGCAAAAAAATATGAAAAAAATTAGTGTTTTTTGGCACAATTTCGTATATGTGTGGTTCCTGCAAACATAGCCTAAAGTGTCGATGTTTTTTGCAATTCACTCAAAGAGAGTTCTATGTACTGGGCGGGCCAGACTGAAGGATATAGACAGATTTTGTCATCCATTCTCTTCTTAATTTTACCCTCACTTCTCATTGTTCTGCATATGGGTTGGGCGGGCCACGGCCCAGTTTTGCTCTAAGCGCAAAATCCTCAAACACATGATTTATCGTTCATCTTTTCCGCCACCACTACGACCACGACAACATGAGCGCAATCCTAGCCCACTGATCCTTACTTGCTCGAGCACAGGCTACATCACGATGACCATAACATTGTCTAGGGGGAAGTTGACAACAGGGATATTGCACATCCCACCCAAACACATAACATTGTCTAGGGGGAAGATGACCACCAAGTCCGCTTCCACCATGCCAGCAAAAGAAAGGGGGAGAGGATCCAAAGGAGAGAGATCAACCCAGCGGCATGGGGTAATAGAAGCCAAAGATTGTAGGGAGAACATTTACGGCCGAAACGACCAAAACAATGGCCACGCCCGACCAACCTTAGGAGCATGAGGCGACAGGGGGAGGCGGGGCCTAGGTAATGACCAAGGGGAAAGCAGAGCACTGGATCCGGCGGCGGGGACTGCAAGTAAATCCCGAAAATGGAGTTATGAAAAGTGAAGAGCAAGCCAATTGTTGATGCATCGTGGCACTGGCATTGCTCTTCACTTTCCATAACTCCATTTTGCCTACCCCTAGGGCGCGCCCTGTTGCCTTTTCGCCTCCTCGTCTGGCTTCTGTCCTCATCCGAAACTTCTAGGGTCCCTCCTGGTTCAAAAAAATTGTCAAAAAGTTTCGTCGTGTTTGCACTCTGTTTGGTAGGTATTTTCTGTAAAACCAAAAACATGCAGAAAACAACAATTGGCACTGGGCATTAGGCACTGGGTTAATAGGTTAGTTTCAAAAATGATAAATTTTTTACATATAAATCATACAAGATTGATAATATAATAGCACGAAACAATCAAAACTTATAGATACGTCGGACACATATCATTCAGCAGCACCCCACGTCCTCCAACACGGCCACACCGCCGGCTTCCAGCGCAATCGAACGCCTGTGGTGACCAACCTCCGCGCTGCGGCCATCGTACACCTCCACCAAGCAACATCGACGCCAACACGACCAGACCCTTGTCGCAGTAGGCCGCCAGCGGGCTTTGCCAAGTGGCGTGCGCCTATTGCAAAGGGTCATTCCTGCCACTATTTCTTGCAATTATGCACAAGCTAGTTGATAAACATGAAATAAATATGCAAAGAACGTTCTGCATGATCCCATTGTGAAAATAGGTAGCAACTGACATCTTGTTTCTGCAAGTGATATGTAAACTGAAAATTTACCCCACAAAAGATATCTAAACTGAAAAACAAATAATCTAATGGAACCAAATTCAAGCTATTGTAAGTATACATAGCAAGATTCATAGAACACATTGTACGGATCAAACTCAATTTCTCGAAGAAAAGCATGTATCTAAGGGCATCTCTAGTCGATCCCCTATAAAATAGAGGAGTATCTGGCCAAATAAAGTTATTGGAGTAAACTTTAACTCTTTTGTAGGTGGCCCCATCTAGCGGATCCCCTAAACTTAGTGGAGTAAAAGATTGCATAAGCTTTTTGTACTAGCCACATGAAGTTCAAACACTTCACAATATATATCATCAAACATGCAAAGCTCATTCGTTAACAAACCGATACTTTCATAACATAACCATTAACAGCCATATAATTAAAACATGCAAAGTTCATCCAAAAGGCATCACTTCACCAATCAAGGTTGATCCAAAATCACCACAAATATAGCATGTGTTATGTTGTGGATCGAGGCCAACTAATGGCATGCACGAATTCAACACAACGTCCTTGCCAAAGAAATCACCACCGCCACCACCGTACACATGACCTGCTTGGGAATGTTGCATGAAAATAAAAAAAATCCTATGAACTGTTGTGGAATGCGGTAATTTCAAAATTTTCCTACGCACACGCAAGATCTATCATGGTGATGCATAGCAACGAGAGCGGAAGAGTGTTGTCCACGTACCCTCGTAGACCGTAAGCGGAAGCGTTATGACAATACGGTTGATGTAGTCGTACGTCTTCACGATCCGACCGATCCTAGTACCGAAAGTACGGCACCTCCGCGATCTGCACATGTTCGGCTTGGTGACGTCCCACGAACTCTCGATCCAGCTAAGTGTCGAGGGAGAGCTTCGTCAGCACGACGGCGTGATGACGGTGATGATGAAGTTACCGGCACAGGGCTTCACCTAAGCACTATGACGATATGGCTGAGGTGGATTATGGTGGAGGGGGGCACCGCACACGGCTAAGGGATCGATGATCAACTTGTGTGTTCTAGGGTGCCCCCTGCCCCCGCATATAAAGGAGCAAGGGGAGGGGGTCGGCGGCCTCATAGGATGCGCCCCAAGGGGGGAATCCTACTCCTACTAGGAGTAGGTTCCCCCTTTCCTAGTCTAACTAGGAGGGGAAGGAAAGAGGAGGAGGGGAGAAGGAAAGAGGGGGACGCCCCCAAGCCCTAAACCAATTCGGTTTGGCCTAGGGGGCGCGCCCCACAGCTCCCTTGCTGCCCTCTATTTCCACTAAGGCCCATGAAGGCCCATTGACCCCCCGAGGGGTTTCGGTAACTCCCCGGTACTCCGGTATTTATCCGATGACCCCCGGAACCTTTTCGGTGTCCGAATATAACCTTCCAATATATCAATCTTTATGTCTCGACCATTTCGAGACTCCTTGTCATGTCCGTGATCACATCCGGGACTCCGTACTACCTTTGGTTCATCAAAACACATAAACTCATAATACCAATCGTCATCGAATGTTAAGCGTGCGGACCCTATGGGTTTGAGAACTATGTAGACATGACCGAGACTCACTTCCGGTCAATAACCAATAGCAGAACCTGGATGCTCATATTAGTTCCTACATATTCTACGAAGATCCTTATCGGTCAAACCGCATAACAACATACGTTGTTCCCTTTGTCATCGGCATGTTACTTGCCCGAGATTCGATCATCGGTATCTCAATACCTAGTTCAATCTTGTTACCAGCAAGTCTCTTTAATCGTTACGTAATGCAACATCCCACAACTAACTCATTAGTCACATTGCTTGCAAGGCTTATAGTGATGTGCATTACCGAGAGGGCCCAGAGATACCTCTCCTACAATCGGAGTGACAAATCCTAATCTCGATCTATGCCAACTCGACAAAACACCATCGGAGACACTTGTAGAGCATCTTTATAATCACCCAGTTACGTTGTGACATTTGATAGCACACTAAGTGTTCCTCCGGTATTCGGGAGTTGCATAATCTCATAGTCATAGGAACATGTATAAGTTATGGTGAAAGCAATAGCAACAAACTAAACAATCATCGTACTAAGCTAACGGATGGGTCAAGTCAATCACATCATTCTCTAATGACGTGATCCCATTAATCAACTGACAAGTCATGTCTATGGTCAGGAAACATAACCATCATTGATTCAACGAGCTAGTCAAGTAGAGCCATACTAGTGACACTCTGTTTGTCTATGTATTCACACATGTACTAAGTTTCCGGTTAATACAATTCTAGCATGAATAATAAACATTTATCATGATATAAGGAAATATAAATAACAACTTTATTATTTCCTCTAGGGCATATTTCCTTCAGTCTCCCACTTGCACTAGAGTCAATAATCTAGTTCACATCGTCATGTGATTTCACACCAATAGTTTACATCTTTATGTGATTAGTTCACATCTTCATGTGACTAATACCCAAAGGGATTACTAGAGTCAATAATCTAGTTCACATCGCTATGTGATTAATACCCAAAGAGTGATCATGTTTTGCTTGTGAGAGAAGTTTAGTCTACAGGTCTGCAACATTTAGATCCGTATGTATTTCGCAAATTTCTATGGCTACAATACTATGCATGGAGCTACTCTAGATAATTGCTCCCACTTTCAATATGTATCTAGATCGAGACTTAGAGTCATCTAGATCGATGTAAAAAGCTTGCATCGACGTAACTCTTTACGACGAACTTTTTTATCACCTTCATAACCGAGAAATATTTCCTTAGTCCTCTAAGGATAATTCTGACCGTTGTCCAGTGATCTACTCCTAGATCACTATTGTACTCCCTTGCCAAAATCATGCTAAGGTATACAATAGGACTGGTACACAGCATAGCATACTTCATAGAACCTATGACTGAGGCATAAGGAATGACTTTTCATTCTTTTTCTATTTTCTGCCGTGGTCGGGTTTTAAGTCTTTACTCAACTTCACACCTTGCAACACAGGCAAGAACTCCTTCTTTGACTGTTTCATTTTGAACTACTTCAAAATCTTGTCAAGGTATGTACTCATTGAAAAATCTTATCAAGCGTCTTGATCTATCTCTATAGATCTTGATGCTCAATGTGTAAGCAGCTTCATCGAGGTCTTTCTTTGAAAAATTCTTATTCAAGTATCCTTTCATGCTATCTAGAAATTTGGTATCATTTTCGATCAACAATATGTCTTCCACATATAATATCAGAAATGCTACAGAGCTCCCACTCACTTTCTTGTAAATACAGGTTTCTCCAAAAGTCTGTATAAAACTATATGCTTTGATAAACTCATCAAAGCGTATATTCCAACTCCGAGATGCTTGCACCAGTACATAGATGGATCGCTGGAGCTAGTACACTTTGTTAGCACCTTTAGGATTGACAAAACTTTCTTGTTGTATCATATACAACTTTTCTTTAAGTAATCCATTAAGGAATGCAGTTTTGACATCCATTTGCCAGATTTCATAAAATGTGGCAATTGCTAACATGATTCGGTCATACTTAAGCATCGCTACGAGTGAGAAAATCTCATCGTAGTCAACACCTTGAACTTGTCGAAAACCTTTTTGCGACAATTCGAGCTTTGTAGATAGTAACACTACTATCAGCGTCCGTCTTCCTCTTGAAGATCCATTTATTCTCAATGGCTCGCCGATCGACGGGCAAGTCAATCAAAGTCCATACTTTGTTCTTTATACATGGATCCCATCTCAGATTTCATGGCCTTAAGCCATTTCATGGAATCTGGGCTCATCATTGCTTCCTCATAGTTCGTAGGTTTGTCATGGTGTAGTAACATGACTTCCAGAAAGGATTCCCGTACCACTCTGGTGCGGACCATACTCTGGTTGTCCTACGAGGTTCGGTAGTAACTTGATCTGAAGTTTCATGATCATCATCATTAGCTTCCTCACTAATTGGCGTAGAAATCACTAGAACTGATTTCTGTGATGAACTACTTTCCAATTCGGGAGAAGGTACAATTACCTCATCAAGTTCTACATTCCTCCCACTCACTTCTTTCGAGAGAAACTTCTTCTCTAGAAAGGATCCACTCTTAGCAACAAAGATCTTCCCTTCTGGATATGTGATAGAAGGTGTACCCAACAGTTTCTTTTGGGTATCCTACGAAGACGCACTTTTATGATTTGGGTTTGAGCTTATCAAGATGAAACTTTTTCACATAAGCATCACAACCCAAACTTTAAGAAACGACAACTTGGGTTTCTTGCCAAACCATAGTTCATACGGTGTCGTCTCAACGGGTTTAGATGGTGCCCTTTTAACGTGAATGTAGCTGTCTCTAATGTATAACCCCAAAATGATAGTGATAAATCGGTAAGAGACATCATAGATCGCACCATATCTAATGACGTTCGGACACACCATTACGCTGTGGTGTTTCAGGTGGCGTGAGTTGCGAAACTATTCCGCATTGTCAAATGAAGACCAAACTCGTAACTCAAATATTTCGTCTCCGCGATCAGATCATAGAAACTTTATTTTCTTGTTACGATGATTCTCCACTTCACTCTGAAATTCTTTGAACTTTTCAAACATTTCAGACTTGTGTTTCATTAAGTAGATATATTCATATCTGCTCAAATCATCTATGAAGGTCAGAGAATAACGATACCCGCCGCGAGCCTCAACACTCATTGGTCCGCACACATCAGTATGTATTATTTCCAACAAGTCAGTTGTTTGCTCCATTGTTCCGAAGAACGGAGTCTTAGTCATCTTGCCCATGAGGCATGGTTCGCAAGCATCAAGTGATTCATAATCAAGTGATTCCAAAAGTTCATCAACATGTAGTTTCTTCATGATCTTTACACCAATATGACCTAAACGGCAGTGCCACATAAAAGTTGCACTATCATTATTAACTTTGCATCTTTTGGCTTCAATATTATGAATATGTGTATCACTATGATCGAGATTCAATAAACCATTCACCTTGGGTGTATGACCTCAGAAGGTTTTATTCATGTAAACAGAATAACAATTATTCTTTGACTTAAATGAATAATTGTATTGCAATAAACATGATCCAATCATATTATGCTCAACGCAAACACCAAATAACATTTATTTTAGGTTCAACACTAATCCCGAAGGTAAAGGGAGTGTGCGATGGTGATCTTATCAACCTTGGAATCACTTCCAACTCACATCATCACCTCCCCCTTAACTAGTCTCTGTTTATTTTGCAACTCCTGTTTCGAGTTACTACTCTTAGCAACTGAACCAGTATCAAATACCGAGGGGTTGCTATAAACACTAGCAAAATAGACATCAATAACATGTATATCAAATATACCTTTTTTCACTTTGCCATCCTTCTTATCCGCCAAGTATCTAGGGCAGTTCCACTTCCAGTGACCATTTCCTTTGCAGTAGAAGCACTCAGTTTCAGGCTTGGGTCTAGCTTTGGGCTTCTTCATGGGAGTGGCCTTTCTTCTTGAAGTTCCCTTTCTTTCCCTTGCCCTTTTATTTGAAACTAGTGGTCTTCTCAACCATCAACACTTGATGCTTTTCTTAATTTCTACCTCCGCTGATTTTAGCATCACGAAGAGCTTGGGAATTACTTTTGTCACCCCTTGCATATTATAGTTCATCACTAAGTTCTAGTAACTTGGTGATAGTGACTAGAGAACTTTGTCAATTACTATCTTATGTAGAAGATTAACTCCCACTTGATTCAAGCAATTGTGGTACCCAGACAATTTGAGCGCATGCTCACTGGTTGAGCTATTCTCCTCCATCTTGTAGGCAAAGTACTGTCAGAGGTCTCCTACCTCTCGACACGGGCGTGAGTATGAAATACCAATTTCAACTCTTAGAACATCTTATATGCTCTGTGGCATTCAAAACCATTTTTGAAGTCCCAGTTCTAAGTTGTAAAACATGGTGCACTAAACTATTAAGTAGTCATCATACCGAGCTTTGTCAAACGTTCATAACGTCTGCATTTGCTCCTGCAATAGTTATGTCACCTAGCGGTGCATCAAGGACATAATTCTTCTGTGGAGCAATGAGGATAATCCTCAGATCACTGATCCAATCCGCATCATTGCTACTATCATCTTTCAACATAGTTTTATCTAGGAACCTATCATAAATAAAACGGGGAAGCTATACGCGAGCAATTGATCTACAACATAGATATGCAAATACTATCAAGACTAAGTTCATGATAAATTTAAGTTCAATTAATCATATTACTTAAGAACTCCCACTTAGATAGACATCCCTCTTATCATCTAAGTGATCACGTGATCCATATCAACTAAACCATGTCCGATCATCACGTGAGATGGAGTAGCTTTCAATGGTGAACATCACTATGTTGATCATATCTACTATATGATTCACGCTCGACCTTGCTACCTCTTGAGCACTGCGTTGGTATTTCCTTGAAGAGGAAAGGGTGATGCAGCAAAGTAGCGTAAGTATTTCCCTTAGTTTTTGAGAACCAAGGTATCAATCCAGTAGGAGGCCACGCACAAGTCCCTCGCACCTACACAAACAAATAAAATCCTCGCAACCAACGCAATAAAGGGGTTGTCAATCCCTTCACGGTCACTTATGAAAGTGAGATCTGATAGATATGATAAGATAATATTTTTGGTATTTTTATGATAAAGATGCAAAGTAAATAAAGCAAAATAAAAACGGTGCAAGAAATAGCTTGTTGACGGGAGATTAATATGATGGAAAATAGACCCGGGGGCCATAGATTTCACTAGTGGCTTCTCTCGAGAGCATACGTATTACGGTGGGTAAACAAATTACTGTTGAGAAATTGACAGAATTGAGCATAGTTATGAGAATATCTAGGTATGATCATGTATATAGGCATCACGTCCGAGACAAGTATACCGACTCCTGCCTGCATCTACTACTATTACTCCACACATCGACCGCTATCCAGCATGCATCTAGAGTATTAAGTTCAGAAGAACAGAGTAACGCTTTAAGCAAGATGTCATGATGTAGAGGGATAAACTCATGCAATATGATATAAACCCCATCTTGTTATCCTTGATGGCAACACTACAATACGTGCCTTGCTGCCCCTATTGTCACTGGGAAAGGACACCACAAGATTGAACCCAAAGCTAAGCACTTCTCCCATTGCAAGAAAGATCAATTTAGTAGGCCAAACCAAACTGATAATTCGAAGAGACTTGCAAATATAACCAATCATACATAAAAGAATTCAGAGAAGATTCAAATATTGTTCATAGATAAACTTGATCATAAACCCACAATTTATTGGTCTCAACAACCACACCGCAAAATAAGATTACATCGAATAGATCTCCACGAGAATCATGGAGAACTTTGTATTGAGATCCAAAGAGAGAGAAGAAGCCATCTAGCTAATAACTATGGACCCGAAGGTCTGAGGTAAACTATTCACACATCATCGGAGAGGCTATGGTGTTGATGTAGAAGCCCTCCGTGATCGATGCCCCCTCCGGCGGAGCTCCGGAAAAGGCCCTAAGATGGGATCTCACGGGTACAGAAGGTTGCGGTGGTGGAATTAGTTTTTTGGCTCCTTATCTGGTAGTTTGGGGGTACGTAGGTATATATAGGAGGAAGAAGTACGTCGGTGGAGCAACGTGGGCCCCACTAGGATGGAGGGCGCGCCTTGGGGGGGGGGGGGGAGGCGCGCCCCCCTCCCTCGTGCCTTCCTGGTTGCTTTGTTGACGTAGGGTCCAAGTCCTCTGGATCACGTTCGTTCCAAAAATCACGTTCGCGAAGATTTCATTCCGTTTGGACTCCGTTTGATATTATTTTTCTGCGAAACTATGAAATAGGCAAAAAACAACAATTCTGGGCTGGGCCTCCGGTTAATAGGTTAGTCCCAAAAATAATATAAAAGTGTATAATAAAGCCCAAAAATGTCCAAAACAGAATATAATATAGCATGGAACAATCAAAAATTATAGATACGTTGGAGACGCATCAAGCATCCCCAAGCTTAATTCCTGCTCGTCCTCGAGTAGGTAAATGATAAAAACGTAATTTTTGATGTGGAGTGCTACTTGGCATAATTTCAATATAATTCTCTTAATTGTGGTATGAATATTCAGATCCGAAAGATTCAGTACAAAAGTTTAATATTGACATAATAATAGTAATAATAATAATACTTCAAGCGTACTAACTAAGCAATTATGTCTTCTCAAAATAACATGGCCAAAGAAAGTTATCCCTACAAAATCATATAGTCTGGCTATGCTCTATCTTCACCACACAAAGTATTTAAATCATGCACAATCCTGATGACTAGCCAAGCAATTGTTTCATACTTTTGGTGTTCTCAAACTTTTTCAATATTCACGCAATACATGAGCGTGAGCCATGGCCATAGCACTATATGTGGAATAGAATGGTGGTTGTGGAGAAGACAAAAAAGGAGAAGATAGTCTCACATCAACTAGGCGTATCAACGGGCTATGGAGATGACCATTAATAGATATCAATGTGAGTAAGTAGGGATTTCCATGCAACGGATGCACTAGAGCTATAAGTGTATGAAAGCTCAACAAAAGGAACTAAGTGGGTGTGCATCCAACTCGCTTGCTCACGAAGACCTAGGGCATTTTGAGGAAGCCCATCATTGGAATATACTCCCTCCATTCTGAATTACTCGTCGTAGAAATGGATGTATCTAGATGTATTTTAGTTCTAGATACATCCATTTCCGCGACGAGTAATTTGGAACAGAGGGAGTACAAGCCAAGTTCTATAATGAAAAATTCCCACTAGTATATGAAAGTGATATCATAGGTGACTCTCTATCATGAAGATCATGGTGCTACTTTGAAGCACAAGTGTGGAAAAAGGATAGTAACATTGTCCCTTCTCTCTTTTTCTCTTATTTTTTATGTGGGTCTTCTTTCTTTTCTTTTTTGGCCTTTTTTTTCTTTTTTTTCTTTTTCTTCCGGATTCTCATCCCGACTTTTGGGGGAATCATAGTCTCCATCATCCTTTCCTCACTGGGACAATGCTCTACTAATGATGATCATCACACTTTATTTACTTACAACTCAAGAATTACAACTCAGTAGTTAGAACAAAATATGACTCTATGTGAATGCCTCCGGCGGTGTACCGGGATGTGCAATGATGCATGAGTGACATGTATGAAAGAATTATGAACGGTGGCTTTGCCACAAATACGATGTCAACTACATGATCATGCAAGCAATATGACAATGATGAAGCGTGTCATAATAACGGAACGGTGGAAAGTTGCATGGCAATATATCTCGGAATGACTATGGAAATGCCATAATAGGTAGGTATGGTGGCTGTTTTGAGGAAGGTATTTGGTGGGTTTATGATACCAGCGAAAGTTGCGCGATACTAGAGAGGCTAGCAATGGTGGAAGGGTGAGAGTGCGTATAATCCATGGACTCAGCATTAGTCATAAATAACTCACATACTTATTGCAAAAATCTATTAGTTATAAAAGCAAAGTATTACGCGCATTCTCCTAGGGGGATAGATTGGTAGAAAAAGACCATCGCTCGTCCCCGACCGCCACTCATAAGGAAGACAATTAATAAATAAATCATGCTCCGACTTCATCACATAACGGTTCACCATACGTGCATGCTACGGCAATCACAAAATTCAACACAAGTATTTCTCAAATTCATAACTACTCAACTAGCATGACTCTCATATCACCATCTCCATATCTCAAAACAATTATCAAGTATCAAACTTCTCATAGTATTCAACACACTCATAAGAATTTTTTTTACTAATCTTGAATGCCTATCATAATTAAAGAAAATTACCATGCTGTTTTGTAGGACTCTCAAAATAATCTAAGTGAATCATGAGAGAACAATTGTTTCTATAAAACAAATCCACCACCGTGCTCTAAAAGATATAAGTGAAGCACTAGAGCAAAAACTATATAGCTCAAAAGATATAAGTGAAGCACATAGAGTATTCTCATAATTTTCAAATCATGTGAGTCTCTATAAAAATGTGTGAACGGCAAGGATGATTGTGGCAAACTAACAAATAAGGATTCAAATAATACAAGACTCTCCAAGCAAAACACATATCATGTGGTGAATAAAAATATAGCTCCAAGTAAAGTTACCGATAGACGAAGACGAAAGAGGGGATGCCTTCCGGGACATCCCCAAGCTTAGAATTTTGGGTGTCCTTGAATTTTACCTTGGGGTGCCATGGGCATCCCCAAGCTTAGGCTCTTGCCACTCCTTGTTTCATAACCCATCAAAACTTAACCCAAAACTTGAAAACTTCACAACACAAAACTCAAAATAGAAAATCTTGTGAGCTTTGTTAGCGAAAGAAAACAAAACATCACTTCAAGGTACTGTAATGAACTCATTCTTTATTTATATTGGTTCTAAACCTACTGTATTACAACTTCTCTATGGTTTATAAACTATTTTACGAGCCATAGATTCATCAAAATAAGCAAACAACACACGAAAAACAGAATCTGTCAAAAACAGAACAGTCTATAGTAATCTGTAGCTAACGCAAACTTCTGGAACCCTAAAAATTCTAAAATAAATTTCCGGACGTGAGGAATTTATCTATTAATCATCTGCAAAAAGAATTAACTAAATAGCACTTTCCAAATAAAAATGGCAGCAATTCTCGCGAGCGCTAAAGTTTCTGTTTTTTACAGCAAGATCAAAAAGACTTTCCCAAGTCTTCCCAACGGTTCTACTTGGCACAAACACTAATTAAACACAAAAAACACAAACAAAATAGAGGCTAGATAAATTATTTATTACTAAACAGGAGCAAAAATCAAGGAATAAAAATAAAATTGGGTTGCCTCCCAACAAGCGCCATCGTTTAATGCACCTAGTGTAACGCCCTCGATGCGGCTATAGCTCCCACGTGTCGAGGCACGACTTAGAGATATAACCGCATTGAAAGCAATGTCGCAAGTCAGGCAATCATTACAACATCCCATGTAATACATAATAAAAGGGGGAGATAACATAGTTGGCTTACACTCGCCACGTCACATCAGAGTACATAAATAACATCCATCAAACAAACACTCATGGCCCGACTACGGCGCCAAAATGGAAAAGAACCCAACATGCGACAAGGCCCTGAATCGAACCCCAACTAGGCACCACTACTGATCATCGGGAAAAGAAACATAATAACGCTGAGAGTCCTCGTCGAACTCCCACTTGAGCTCGTACTCGTCACCTGGAGCTGAATCACCTGGACCTGCATCTGGAATTATAGTATTTGTGAGCCACAAGGACTCAGCAATCTCGCACCCACGCGATCAAGACTATTTAAGCTTATAGGACAGGATAAGGCAAGTGTATGTGGAGCTGCAGCAAGCGGCTAGCATATATGGTGGCTAGCTTATTCGCAAAGGAGAGCGAGAAGAGGAGGCAAAGCGCGAGCGAGAATCTAGAGGAATAACCTGCGCAAGCATTACTCCAACACCGTGTCCACTTCCCGGACTCTGCCGAGAAGAGGCCATCACGGCAACACACACGGTTGATTCATTTTAATTAATTAGGGTTCAAGTTATCTACAACTGGACATTAACAAATTCCCATCTGCCCATAACCGCGGGCACGGCTTTCGAAAGTTCAATCCCTGCAGGGGAGTCCCAACTTAGCCCATGACAAGCTCTCACAGTCAACGAAGGAAAAGACCTCCACCCGAGACACACCGATCAGACTCGGTAACCCGGTACAACAAGACAATTCGACAGGTTAAAACAAGACCAGCAACACCGCCCGAATGTGCCGACAAAACCCGATAGGAGCTGCACATATCTCTTTCTCAGGGCACACTCAGATTGTCCAAACTTCCGGTAGGCCAGCCCAGAGTTGCCCCTGGTAGCCACCGGCGGCTGACGGTTTGGACCAACACTCAGAGGAGCACTGGCCCGGGGGGGGGGGTTAAAATAAGATGACCCTTGAGTCTGCAGAACCCAAGGGAAAGAAAAGGCTAGGTGGCAAATGGTAAAACCAAGGTTGGGCATTGCTGGAAAAGCTTTAATCAAGGCGAACTATCAAGGGGTTCCCATTATAACCCAACCGCGTAAGGAACGCAAAATCCGGGAACATAACACCGATATGACGGAAACTAGGGCGGCAAGAGTGGAACAAAACACTAGGCGAGAGGCCGAGCCTTCCACCCTTTACCAAGTATATAGATGCATTAAAATAACATAGTAATATAGTGATATCCCAACAAGTAAATAAATGTTCCAACAAGGAACGGCCTCCAATCTTCACCTGCAACTAGCAACGCTATAAGAGGGGCTGAGCAAAGCGGTAACATAGCCAATCAACGGTTTGCTAGGACATGGTGGGTTAGAGGTTCAACATGGCAATTGGGAGGCTGACAAGCAAAAGGTAGGCATCGTAGCATTGGCATAGCAAGAGCGAGCAAACTAGCATAGCAAAGATAGTAGTGATTTCGAGGGTATGATCATCTTGCCTGCACAGTTGTCAAAGTTGACTGGATCCTCACAAGCAAACTCAACGGGCTCCTCGGTAGCGAACTCGTCTCCCGGCTCTACTCAACAAGACAAACAAGCAACAAGGATACAATCAACCACGTGCAAGACCAAGCAATATGATGAAATGATGACATGCTATGCGGGATGCGATGCGGGATGCAAAATGCAAGATATGACAGGAAATGCATGAACCTGGCCTCAACTTGGAATTCCAAGGGTGCCACTGGATAGAGGGGATGAAATCGCTTGAAAACGATATAAAGATCATTGGAATCGGAGTTACGGTTTGGAAATGGCAAGCGTTTTAAGATAGGACACCGGTCTGCGATTTACAGCAAGTAGGCATCTAAATGCAACGAAATGAACATGCTACAGCCACCAAACATGAAAACAAAATACATGGCAGTGATCTACACAAGATGTTTAACAAAACACTAGCACTGAGCTATAGGCAAATTCATCCATTAAGGGGTTCAAACAAGCATGGCAAAAACGAATATGCAAAACAGATTCCAGACTTAGTGAAATTAACACTAGCCTGAAATTTCAGATCACGATGCTCTCTTTGGAGCAGCAAAACAACATGATAAATAACCTGAACATGACAAGTAAGAACATGGCATGGAGCTACTCAATAAGCTTAACAAAACACCCAAAGTGACCTGGGGTCAAAAGGGTTCACAAAATACTCTACCGAGCTCACGAACATAGCTCGAACACAATCAGTTTTCAGACTTAGTGAAAACTGAGACATGCAGAAATTTAACTCATGAAGGCATGTAAGCGAGCTCGATGCACTCACCATGGTGCAAGTCATAGAAAGGCAAGCATATAACCAGCAAGAAGGCACAATATGCTAGCTACACATGGCAAGAACAAAGGATAGCATGCATGGAACACTAACGGTAGCATCGGCAAAATCGCAAACAAGTTGACGATCTGCCCAGATTAACAACGAAGCAAAAGTTGAGCTCGATTGAGTCAACCTAGAGCACTCCACATATGCAAACAAAGACATGGATGGATAGAGCATAACATAAATATCAAAACTCCCTTACTGATCATCCTCAAAAGAGGCACGGATCACTAGGAAACAAGCTGGTCATATAGCATCATGAACTAAAATATCCCAGACTTAGTGGAAATCACTAAGTCCCTGAAATCAGCAATCTCAGGTACCTCTCTTCGCAAGCTTGCACAAGACAACACACACATCCTAAAAATGCATGGTTGGCACCTCTGGAAAGAAGGCAAAATTCTTAACAATTCATCCCAAAGGGGCACAGGCATATCATGCACGAATTAAACATGGCAAAAATGACAAAAGTGCATGATGAACTAACGGATCTGCAATTTAACTCACGAAGCCTCCTTCTAACAGCATTTTGGGCATCAAGATGACCTCAAATGCAAATGATGCAATGGAATGAAATGATGTACATGTCGAGGCGAATATTTTGATATATCATACGCCCAAAACGGAGCTACGGTTGCGGAGATACAAGCAGTCAAACATCGCATAAAAATTTAGGGTTAGGAGATAAAAGTCAACCGGGGGGATCCCCAGATCCAGATCCAGATCGGGTCCGGTGGCACTGTAGCAGCCCGAGCTCGGGCTCGCCGGAAATGGGGCTCACGGCGGCCGGAGACGGAGCGGGACGCCGGGAAGGAGGGGCCGGCCGGCGGGGAAGCTCGCCGGGGCGGCGGCGGACGGCGATGGAAGCAGCGGCGCCGGACCGGTCGAGGCGGCAGCGGGACAGCGGCCGCCGGCGTCGAGGTGGCGACCCTCGCCGGAGTCGTGCGGTGGCGGCGGGGCGCACGCCGGCGAGGAGGCGGACGGGCGGCGTCGGGCGCGGGGACGCGACCCGGCCGATGGGCTTGGGGGGGCGGGGACGGGCCCGAGCGGGCCTGCGGCGGCGGGCGGCGATCTGGTCCCGCGGGGGACACGTGGCGGCGGCGGGCGGACGCGTCCGGCTCCGTCCGGACGTGTCCGGTAGCGGCGGAGGCGATTTGATCTAGGGTTAGGGGGGAGGGACTCCGCGAATTTGGAGTGGGGGGGGTGTATATATAGGCATAGAGGGAGCTAGGAGTGTCCAAATGAGGTGCGGTTTTCGCCCACGCGATCATGATCGAACGCTCTAGGACATGGAGCAGAGTTAGGTGGGTTTTGGGCCAAATTGGAGGGGTGTTAGGCTGCAACACACACGAGGCCTTTTCGGTCCCTCGGTTAACCGTTGGAGTATCAAACGAAGTCCAAATGATACGAAACTTGACAGGCGGTCTACTGGTAGTAAACCAAGGCCGCTTGGCAAGTCCCGGTCCAATCCGGAAGTGTTTAATCCCCACACACGAAAGAAAGCTAGAAATGGCCACCGGAGGAGAACGAAGCGCCGGAATGCAAAACGGACAACGGGGAAAATGCTCGAATGCATGAGATGAACATGTATGCAAATGCAATGCACGAGATGCCATGATATGAGATGCACGAAAAATAAAACAACACACGGAGACAAAGACCCGAACCCGAGAAATAAATATAACTTAATGCCGAAAACGGCAAGAGTTGGATACAAATATGGAAAGTATATCTGGGGCGTTACACCTAGCTAGGCATAAAAGCAAAGATAGATCTAGGTATTGCCATCTTTGGTAGGAAATCCATAAGTGGGTCTCATAATAGATTCATAAAGTAATTTTATTTTCTTTCTAGGTAAGTGTTCCATGCCTTTCCTTAACAGAAATTGGAATCTAATATTCCCTTCCTTCATATCAATAATTACACCAATAGTTCTAAGGAAAGGTCTACCAAGAATAATAGGACATGAAGGATTGCAATCTATATCAAGAACAATAAAATCTATGGGCACATAATTCCTATTTGCAACAATAAGATCATCATTAATTCTTCCCATAGGTTTCTTAATGGTGAAATCCGCAAGGTGCAAGTTTAAAGAGCAATCATCAAAATCACGGAAACCTAGCAAATCACACAAAGTCTTTGGAATTGTGGAAACACTAGCACCCAAATCACACAAATCATAGCATTCATGATCTTTAATTTTAATTTTAATAGTAGGTTCCCACTCATCATAAAGTTTTCTAGGGATAGAAACTTCCAACTCAAGTTTTTCTTCATAGGATTGCATCAAAGCATCAACGGTATGTTTGGTAAAGGCTTTATTTTGACTATAAGCATGTGGAGAATTTAGCACGGATTGCAACAAGGAAATACAATCTATCAAAGAGCAATTATCATAATTAAAATCCTTGAAATCCAAGATAGTGGGTTCATTAATATCTAGGGTTTTGATCTCTTCCATCCCACTTTTACCAATTTTTGCATCAAGATCTAAAAACTCCGAATTTTTGGAACACCCTCTAGGTAAATGTGGATCATATTCAGTCCCATCATTATCAAGATTCATATTGAAAAACAAAGATTTAATAGGTGACACATCAATAACTTTTAGATCTTCATCTTTATTATCATGAAAACTAGAAGAACAATGTTTTATAAAGCAATCTTTCTTAGCATGCATCCTAGCGGTTCTTTCTTTGCACTCATCAATGGAAATTCTCATGGCTTTGAGAGACTCATTGATATCATGCTTAGGTGGAATATATCTAAGTTTCAAAGAATCAACATCAAGAGAAATTCTATCAATGTTCTTAGCCAATTCATCAACTTTAAGCAATTTTTCTTCAAGCAAAGCATTGAAATTCTTTTGCGAATTCATAAATTCCTTAACACTAGTCTCAAATTCAGAGGGCATCTTATTGAAATTTCCATAAGGATTGTTGTAGGAATTACCATAATTATTAGAGGAATTACTAGGATACGACCTAGGATTAAAGTTTCCTCTATACGCGTTGTTACCAAAATTATTCCTACCAACAAAATTCACATCCATAGATTCATTATTATTCTTAATTAAAGTAGACAAAGGCATATCATTAGGATCAGAAGAAACACTTTTATTAGCAAATAATTTCATAAGTTCATCCATCTTTCCACTCAAATCATTAATTTCTTCTATCGCATGCACTTTCTTATTAGTAGATCTTTCAGTGTGCCATTGAGAATAATTAACCATAATATTATCTAGGGGTTTAGTAGCTTCTCCTAAAGTGATTTCCATAAAAGTGCCTCCCACGGCCGAATCTAAAAGATTTCTAGAAGCAAAATTCAATCTGGCATAAATTTTTTGTATAATCATCCACAAATTCAAACCATGTGTAGGGAAATTACGTATCATTAATTTCATCCTCTCCCAAGATTGTGCAACATGTTCATGATCAAGTTGCTTAAAATTCATAATATCGTTTCTAAGAGAGAAGATCTTAGCGGGAGGAAAATACTTAGAGATAAAAACATCTTTGCACTTATTCCATGGATCAATACTATTTTTAGGCAAAGACGAAAACCAAGCTTTAGCACGATCTCTAAGCGAAAACGGGAATAGCTTCAATTTAACAATATCATTATCCACATCTTTCTTCTTTTGCACATCACACAAATCAACAAAGTTGTTTAGATGGGTAGCGGGATCTTCACTAGGAAGGCCGAAAAATGGATCTTTCATGACAAGATTCAGCAAAGCAGCATTAATTTCACAAGATTTAGCATCGGTAAGTGGAGCAATCGGAGTGCTAATAAAATCATTATTGTTGGTGTTAGTAAAGTCACACAAATTGGTATTATCTTGAGAATCGTGACAGGCAAGCAATCCAACACACAAGCAAACAAGAGACGGGCAAAAAGAGGCAAATAGGGAAAGAGAAGGAGGATGAGAGAGAGCGCAAATAAAATGTCAAGGGTGAAGTGGGGGAGAGGAAAATGAGAGGCAAATGGAAAATAATGTAATGCAGGAGATAAGGGTTTGTGATGGGTACTTGGTATGTTGACTTTTGCGTAGACTCCCCGGCAACGGCGCCAGAAATCCTTCTTGCTACCTCTTGAGCACTGCGTTGGTTTTCCCTTGAAGAGGAAAGGGTGATGTAGCAAAGTAGCGTAAGTGTTTCCTCAGTTTTTGAGAACCAAGGTATCAATCGAGTAGGAGGCCACGCACGAGTCCCTCGCACCTACACAAACAAATAAAATCCTCGAAACCAATGCAATAAAGGGGTTGTTAATCCCTTCACGGTCACTTACGAAAGTGAGATCTGATAGATATGATAAGATAATATTTTTGGTATTTTTATGATAAAGATGCAAAGTACATAAAGCGAAATATAAACGGTGCAAGAAATAGCTTGTTGACGGGAGATAAATATGATGGAAAATAGACCCGGGGGCCATAGATTTCACTAGTGGCTTCTCTCGAGAGCATAAGTATTATGGTGGGTAAACAAATTACTGTTGAGAAATTGACAGAATTGAGCATAGTTATGAGAATATCTAGGTATGATCATGTATATAGGCATCACGTCCGAGACAAGTAGACCGACTCCTACCTGCATCTACTACTATTACTCCACACATCGACCGCTATCCAACATGCATATAGAGTATTAAGTTCAAAAGAACAGAGTAACGCATTAAGCAAGATGTCATGATGTAGAGGGATAAACTCATGCAATATGATATAAACCCCATCTTGTTATCCTCGATGGCAACAATACAATACGTGCCTTGCTGCCCCTACTATCACTGGGAAAGGACACCGCAAGATTGAACCCAAAGCTAAGCAATTCTCCCATTGCAAGAAAGATCAATTTAGTAGGCCAAACCAAACTGAGATAATTCGAAGAGACTTGCAAAGATAACCAATCATACATAAAAGAATTCAGAGAAGATTCAAATATTGTTCATAGATAAACTTGATCATAAACCCACAATTCATCGGTCTCAACAAACACACCACAAAAGAAGATTACATCTAATAGATCTTCACGAGAATCGTGGAGAACTTTGTATTGAGATCCAAAGAGAGAGAAGAAGCCATCTAGCTAATAACTATGGACCCGAAGGTCTGAGGTAAACTACTCACACATCATCAGAGAGGCTATAGTGTTGATGTAGAAGCCGTCCGTGATCGATGCCCCCTCCGACAGAGCTCCGGAAAAGGCCCCAAGATGGGATCTCACGGGTACAGAAGGTTGCGGCGGTGGAATTAGGTTTTTGGCTCCGTATCTAGTAGTTTGGGGATACTTAGTATATATAGGAGGAAGAAGTACGTCGGTGGAGCAACATGGGCCCCACGAGGGTGGAGGGTGCACCTGGGGGGTAGGCGCACCCCTACCTCGTGCCTTCCTGGTTGCTTTCTTGACGTAGGGTCCAAGTCCTCTGGATCACGTTCGTTCCAAAAATCACGTTTCCCGAAGGTTTCATTCCGTTTGGACTCCGTTTGATATTCTTTTTCTGCGAAACTCTGAAATAGGCAAAAAATAGCAATTCTGGGCTGGGCCTCCAGTTAATAGGTTAGTCCCAAAAATAATATAAAAGTGTATAATAAAGCCCAAAAATGTCCAAAACAGAATATAATATAGCATGGAACAATCAAAAATTATAGATACGTTGGAGACGTATCAGACGTTCCGGTCTCAGTGTTTTGAGGCCATATCTGTATATGCTAGGCTCGTCAAGTTTAACCCGAGTATTCTGTGTGTGCAAAACTGGCTTGCACCCGTTGTATATGAACGTAGAGCTTATCACACCCGATCATCACGTGGTGTCTCGGCATGACGAACTATCGCAACGGTGCATACTCAGGGAGAACACTTATACCTTGAAATTTAGTGAGAGATCAGCTTATAATGCTACCGTCGTACTAAGCAAAATAAGAAGCATAAAAGATAAACATCACATGTAACCAAAATATGTGACATGATATGGCCATCATCATTTTGTGCCTTTGATCTCCATCTCCAAAGTACGGTCATGATCTCCATCGTCACTGGCAAGACACCATGATCTCCATCATCTTGATCTTTATCAATGTGACGTCACATGGTCGTCTCACCAACTATTGCTTTTGCAACTATTGCTATCGCATAGCGATAAAGTAAAGCAATTACATGGCGCTTGCATCTTATGCAATAATGAGACAACCATAAGGCTCCTGCCAGTTGGCGATAACTTCAACAAAACATGATCATATCATACAACAATTTATATCTCATCACGTCTTGACCATATCACATCACAACATGCCCTGCAAAAACAAGTTAGACGTCTTCTACTTTGTTGTTGCAAGTTTTACGTGGCTGCTACGGGCTGAGCAAGAACCGTTCTTACCTACACATCAAAAACCACAACGCGGTATAGTGATTGCTTTTTGATCTTCAGAAAGAACCCCGTTCATTGAATCTGATTCAACTAAAGTTGGAGAAACTGACACCCACCAGCCACATGTGTGCAAAGCACGTCGGTAGAACAAGTCTCGCGTAAGCGTACGCGTAATGTCGGTCTGAGCCACTTCATCCAACAATACCGCCGAATCAAGAATCAACTAGTGACGGCAAGCAATATGTATATACCCACGCCCACAACTCCTTTGTGTTCTACTCGTGCATATAACATCTACGCATAGACCTGGCTCGGATTTCACTATTGTGGAACGCAGTAATTTCAAAATTTTCCTACGCACATGCAAGATCTATCATGGTGATGCATAGCAACGAGAGGGGAAGAGTGTTGTCCACGTACCCTCGTAGACCGTAAGCGGAAGCGTTATGACAACGCGGTTGATGTAGTCGTACGTCTTCATGATCCGACCGATCCTAGTACCGAAAGTATGGCACCTCCGCGATCTGCACACGTTCAGCTCGGTGACGTCCCACGAACTCTCAATCTAGCTGAGTGTCGAGGGAGAGCTTCATCAGTACGACGACGTGATGATGGTGCTGATGAAGTTTCCGGTGCAGGGCTTTGCCTAAGCACTATGACGATATGATTGGGGTGGATTATGGTGGAGGGGGGCACCGCACACGGCTAAGGGATCAACGATCAACTTGTGCGTTCTAGGGTGCCCCCTGTCCCGTATATAAAGGAGCAAGGGGAGGGGGCCGACGACCTCATAGGGTGCGCCCCCAAGGGGGGAATCCTACTCCTACTACGAGTAGGCTCCCCCTTTCCTAGTCCAACTAGGAGGGGAAGGAAAGAGGAGGAGGGGAGAAGGAAAGAGGGGGCCGCCCCCAAGCCCTAAACCAATTCGGTTTGGGCCTAGGGGGGCGCGCCACACAGCTCCCTTGCTGCCATCTATTTCCACTAAGGCTCATGAAGGCCCATTGACCCCCCGGAGGTTCCGGTAACTCCCCGGTACTCCGGTATTTATCCGATGACTCCCGGAACCTTTCCGGTGTCCGAATATAACCTTCCAATATATCAATATTTATGTCTCGACCATTTCGAGACTCCTCGTCATGTCTGTGGTCACATCTGGGACTCCGAACTACCTTCGGTTCATCAAAACACATAAACTCATAATACTGATCGTCATCGAATGTTAAGCGTGCGGACCCTATGGGTTCGAGAACTATGTAGACATGACCGAGACTCACTTCTGGTCAATAACCAATAGCGAAACCTGGATGCTCATATTGGTTCCTACATATTCTACGAAGATCTTTATCGGTCAAACCGCATAACAACATACGTTGTTCCCTTTGTCATCGGCATGTTACTTGCCCGAGATTCGATCATCGGTATCTCAATACCTAGTTCAATCTCGTTACCGGCAAGTCTCTTTACTCGTTCCGTAATGCAACATCCCGCAACTAACTCATTAGTCACATTGCTTGCAAGGCTTATAGTGATGTGCATTACCGAGAGGGCCCAGAGATACCTCTCCTACAATCGGAGTGACAAATCCTAATCTCGATCTATGCCAACTCAACAAAACACCATCGGAGACACCTGTAGAGCATCTTTATAATCACCCAGTTACGTTGTGACGTTTGATAGCACACTAAGTGTTCGTCCGGTATTCAGGAGTTGCATAATCTCATAGTCATAGGAACATGTGTAAGTTATGGAGAAAGCAACAGCAACAAACTAAACGATCATCGTGCTAAGCTAACGGATGGGTCAAGTCAGTGACATCATTCTCTAATGATGTGATCCCGTTAATCAACTAATAACTCATGTATATGGTCAGGAAACATAACCATCATTGATTCAACGAGCTACTCAAGTAGAGGCATACTAGTGACACTTTGTTTGTCTATGTATTCACACATGTACTAAGTTTCCGGTTAATACAATTCTAGCATGAATAATAAACATTTATCATGATATAAGGAAATATAAATAACAACTTTATTATTGCCTTTAGGGCATATTTCCTTCATGAACCACCCAAGATCTAATCTATGAGATGCATAGTAATGAGAGAGGAGTGAGTTTACGTACCCTTGTAGAACAAAAGTGTTAGCGTATGTAACGCGGTAAATGTAGTCATACTCTTCACGACCCAATCACTAGTGTCGAACGGACGGCACCTCCGAGTTTAGCACACGTTCATCTCAATGGCGTCCTCTCCTCCTTGATCCACCACGTGAGGGAGACGAGGTAGATGATACCAGGACTAGCCCAACGGTGAGGTGGTGGTGGTGGCCGCGAAATTCCGGCAGGGCTTCGCCAAGCGTGTACCAGAGAAACATGGGAGGAGTTGGGAGAGGCAATGGGCAAGGTCAAAGGGGTGGCTACTTCCATGCACCTCCCCCTTCTTTATAAAGGCTAGGGGCAGGGGAGGGCACCCATCCTAGGGTCGGCCACAAGGGAGAAATCCCTTTAAACTTGGAGATAACATCTTATGTCTAGATTCAATCCATTAAATTTAGAGATAAGACCTTATCTCTATATTTAAACGACATGTGCCTTGGGAAATGGTGCAGTGATAACCCACAAGTTTAGGGGATCACAACAGTTTTCGAGGGTAGAGTATTCAACCCAAATTTATTGATTCGACACAAGGGGAGCCAAAGAATATTCTCAAGTATTAGCAGCTTAGTTGTCAATTCAACCACACCTGGAAACTTTATATCTGCAGCAAAGTATTTACTAGCAAAGTAATATGATAGTAGTGGTAACAGTAGCAAAAGGTAACGGTAACAAAAGTAGTGTTTTTGGTATTTTGTAGTGATGATAGCAATAGCAACGGAAAAGTAAATAAGCGGAGAACAATATATGGAAAGCTCGTAGGCAATGGATTGGTGATAGAGAATTATGCCGGATGCGGTTCATCATGTAACAGTCATAACCTAGGGTGACAAAGAACTAGCTCCAATTCATCAATGTAATGTAGGCATGTATTCCAAATATAGTCATACATGCTTATGGAAAAGAACTTGCATGGCATCTTTTGTCCTACCCTCCCATGGCAGCGGGGTCCTAGCAGAAACTAAGGGATATTAAGGCCTCCTTTTAATAGAGTACCGGACCAAAGCATTAACACATAGTGAATACATGAACTCCTCAAACTATGGTCATCACTGGGAGTGGTCCCGATTATTGTCACTTTGGGGTTGCCGGATCATAACACATAGTAGGTGACTATAGACTTACAAGATAGGATCAAGAACTCTCATATATTGATGAAAACATAATAGGTTCAGATCTGAAATCATGGCAGTCGGGCCCTAGTGACAAGCATTAAGCATAGCAAAGTCATAGCAACATCAATCTCAGAACATAGTGGATACTAGGGATCAAACCCTAACAAAACTAACTCGATTACATGATAAATCTCATCCAACCCATCACCGTCCAGCAAGCCTATGATGGAATTACTCACGTACGGCGGTGAGCATCATGAAATTGGTGATGGAGGATGGTTGATGATGATGATGGCGATGGATTCCCCTCTCTGAAGCCCCGAACGGACTCCAGATCAGCCCTCCCGAGAGGTTTTAGGGCTTGGCGGCGGCTCCATATCGTAAAATGCGATGAATCCTTCTTCTTTATTTTTTCTCCCCAAAAGCAAATATATAGAGTTGGAGTTGAGGTCGGAGGAGCTCCAGGGTGGCCACGAGGTAGGGGGGGCGCGCCCAGGGGGGCAGGCGTGCCCCCACCCTCGTGGCTAGGGTGTGGGCCCCTGGTCTTAATCTTTTGCAAGGATTTTTTGTTATTTCCAAAAAGATGTTTTGTGAAGTTTCAGGTCATTTCGAGAACTTTTGTTTCTGCACATAAATAACACCATGGCAATTCTGCTAAAAACAGCGTCAGTCCGGGTTAGTTCCATTCAAATCATGCAAGTTAGAGTCCAAAACAAGGGCAAAAGTGTTTGGAAAGGTAGATACGACGGAGACGTATCAACTCCCCCAAGCTTAAACCTTTGCTTGTCCTCAAGTAATTCAGTTGACAAACCGAAAGTAATAAAGAAAAACTTTTACAAACTCTGTTTGCTCTTGTTGTTGTAAATATGTAAAGCCAGCATTCAAGTTTTCAGCAAAGATTATAAACTAACCATATTCACAATAACGCTTAGGTCTCATGTTTACTCATATCAATGGCATAATCAACTAGCAAGCAATAATAATAAATCTCGGATGATGACACTTTCTCAAAACAATCATTATATGATATAACGAGATGGTATCTCGCTAGCCCTTTCTGAGATCGCAAAACATAAATGCAGAGCACCTTTAAAGATCAAGGGCTGACTAGACATTGTAATTCATGGTAAAAGAGATCCAGTCAAGTCATACTCAATGTAAACTAACAGTAATGAATGCAAATGACAGCGGTGCTCTCCAACTGGTGCTTTTTAATAAGAGGAGGATGACTCAACATAAAAGTAAATAGATAGGCCCTTCGCAGAGGGAAGCAGGGATTTGTAGAGGTTCTAGAGCATGGTTTTGAAATAGAGGTGAATAATATTTTGAGCGGTATACTTTCATTGTCAACATAACAACGAAGAGATGGCGATATCTTCCATGCTACACACATTATAGGCGGTTCCCAAACAGAATGGTAAAGTTTATACTCCCCCTCCACCAACAAGCATCAATCCATGGCTTGCTCGAAACAACGAGTGCCTCCAACTAACAAGAGTCCCAGGGGGAGTTTTGTTTGCAATTATTTTGATTTTATTTGCATAAAGCATGGGACTGGGCATCCCGGTGACCAGCCATTTTCTCGTGAGTGAGGAGCGGAGTCCAGTCCTCTTGAGAATAACCCGCCTAACATGGAATATACGGACAACCCTAGTTGATACATGAGCTATTCGAGCATACAAAACAGTATATTTATTTGAAGGTTTAGAGTTTGGCACATACAAATTTACTTGGAACGGCAGGAACATAGCGTAAATAGGTAAGTATGGTGGACTCATATGGCATAACTTTGGGGTTTATGGGATTAGATGCAGAAGCAGTATTCCCGCTTAGTACAGGTGAAGGCTAGAAAAAGACTGGGAAGCAACCAACTAGAGAGCGAAAACAGTCATGAACATGCATTAAAATTAATCAACACCGAATGCAAGCATGAGTAGGATATAATTCACCATGAACATAAATATCATGAAGGCTATGTTGATTTTGTTTCAACTACATGCGTGAACATGTGCCAAGTCAAGTCACTTAAATCATTCAGAGGAGGATACCACCCTATCATACCACATCACAACCATTTTAATAGCATGTTGGCACGCAAGGTAAACCATTATAAGCTCCTAGCTAATCAATCATGGCACAAGAAACTATGATATGTAGTTGTCATTGCAAACATGTTCATTCATAATAGGCTGAATCAGGAACGATGAACTAATCATATTTACAAAAACAAGAGAGGTCGAGTTCATACCAGCTTTTCTCATTTCAGTCAGTCCATCATATATCGTCATAATTGCCTTTCACTTGCACGACCGAACGATGTGGATAATAATAATAATAGTGCACGTGCATTGGACTAAGCTGGAATCTACAAGCATTCAATAAACAGGAGAAGACAAGGAAATATGGGCTCTTTTGTCAGATCAACAAAATGCATATAGGAGCCACTTCAACAATTTAATCATGGTCTTCTCCTATCGACCCCCAAAGAAAAGAAAAGAAATAAAACTATTTGCATGGGAAAGCTCCCAACAAGCAAAAGAAGAACAGGAAATCTTTTTGGGTTTTCTTTTTAATTACTACTACAAGCATGAAAATTAAAACTAGCTAAAAGCTACAACTAATTTTTTTGGTTTTTCTTAAGGTTTATTAAACACACAAGAAGAAAGCATAAAAAGGAAATAAACTAGCATGGATGAAATAATGAAAAAGTATGAGCACCGACATCTAGTAATAAGTGTGTGAACATGAATATAATGTCGGTGAGAAATACGTACTCCCCCCAAGCTTAGGCTTTTGGCCTAAGTTGGTCTATGGCCACGGTTGGCCTGGAGGATATCCATAGTAATGGTTGGGGTCGTACTGTAAAGAAGAAGACTCTGATTGCCACTGATTGGCAATCATCTCCGGATCCCACTGGTAATTAGACTGTCGTGGAGGATCAACTTGTGGTTCCGACTCTGGCTTTGTGGCTGATGTAGGGTTCCGGTAGACGTGAATAGCCTCTAACGGAACAAGGTACTTGCCTGAAGATAAATCAAACAAGGAAGGAGCAGGCAGGGTAATAGTCTCAGGATGATGTTTATCAAAGAACAATTTGTATTTAAGCTCCCCTTCCCTATTCTTATAACAATAAAATTGTGTGCCACCATACTCTTATAATCTAAAAAAACAGAAGGCAGCAATTTTTCTTCCTTCTCATAATGCCTAATAGGTATGTTAAAATGTGCAGCTAGGCGTGAAGCATAGATGCCTCCAAAGATGGGGCCCTTTGTACGGTTCAGACTTAACCGTTTAGCAATAATACCGCCCATACTAACAGAGTTATCACAGAATAAACCGTGGAACAAAATAATAATATCAGGAACACTAAGGTTTCCACAGTTTCCGCGACCAATTAAGCAACGACCAGCAAATATTGCAAAGTAGCGTAAAACAGGAAAACGTATGCTAGTGATTCGTGCATCAGAAACCTTCCTCGTTTCCCCTACAGTGATGGTATCAATAAACCCATCCACATCGCCGTGATGTGGTTCCTCTATTGTGCCCTCGAAAGGGATCAAACAAACCCGACAAAAATCATAAACTGACATCTCCTTATGCTCATCATATAAATAAAACTCCACCGTAGGTGGTGAGCTCCTAGCATGGAAATGAAAGTTTTGCACAAAGATATTGGTGAGTAAGAGATATTGTTCACGTTGGTCGTGGAGGAAGGCGGTGAGGCCTGCATTCTCAGCCAATTCATAAAAATCATCATAAATCCCAGCCGCTCTTAAGAAATCATCGGAAGGCCATTCACGCGACCGAACCTCCGCGGTGCGAGGCAGATTATATTTGGGCCTATCTACTTTTTCATTTTGCTTTTCCTTCGAGCTTCGGCTCGATGAGCCCCTCAAAAATCCCTTCATTATTTTCTGAAAAAATCTGAAATTTTTAGTAACTTCAAAATAAAAGTAAACCAAACTCAACAAAATTGATAGCAACTACTCCTACAAGTGCCTAGAGCCTATATCATGCATCAAAACTACTTGGAACCACATAAATTTGACATGCAAGCTCAAGAACAGGGTCACCTAGGCAGCATAAATTTGCAATGAATAAAGCACTAGAACAAAAACTAATTGGACCAGTGGAGGAGTCACATACCAAGGAACAATCCCCCCAAGCAGTTTTATGAGAGGTGCTTTGAGCAAGGAGATCGAAAATGGCAGCAAAATGAGCTTGGACTCGGGTTTGAACTGGATAATCGTGTTTGTGGGAGGAAGAAGGAGTGTGTGGGTGCAGGAATAAGTGGAGGAGGGCCACCATGGGCCCACGAGGCAGGGGCGCGCCCTCCACCCTCGCGGCCAGATGGATGCCCCCCGTGCTGTGTTCTTAGTGCCAAATATTCTCAAATATTCCAGAAAAAAACATATTTAAATTTCAGGGCATTTGGAGAACTTTTATTTTTGGGGTATTTTTATATTGCACGGATAAATCAGATAACAGATGGAAAATACTTATTTTTATTTTATTTAATATAAATAACGGAAAGTAAAAGGAGGGTACAGAGAGTTGTGTTTTCTAAATCCATCCATCTCATGATCATCAAAAGGAACCCATTAACAAGATTGATCAAGTCTTGTTAACAAACTCATTCCGAATAACATGGAACCGGAGAATTTTCGAATAACACTAGGTTACCTCAACGGGGATATGCACATCCCCAACAATAAGAATATCATATTTCTTCTTGACAGTAGGAAGAGGAAATTCAAAACCTCCAAAAATAATCGATGGAATTTTTCCAATAGAATTGATACTGTGGACTTGAGGTTGTTTCCTCAGAAAGTGTACCGTATGCTCATTACCATTAACATGAAAAGTGACATTACCTTTATTGCAATCAATAACAGCCCCTACGATATTCAAAAAGGGTCTTCCAAGAATAATAGACATACTATCATCCTCGGGAATATCTAGAATAACAAAGTCCGTTAAAATAGTAATGTTTGCAACCACAACAGGCACATCCTCACAAATACCGACAGGTATAGCAGTTGATTTATCAGCCATTTCCAAAGATATTTCCGTAGGTGTCAACTTATTCAAATCAAGTCTACGATATAAAGAGAGCGGCATAACACTAACACCGGCTCCAAGATCACATAAAGCAGTTTTAACATAGTTTCTTTTGATGGAGCATGGTATAGTGGGTACTCATGGATCTCCAAGTTTCTTTGGTATTCCACCCTTAAAAGTATAATTGGCAAGCATGGTGGAAATTTCAACTTCCGGTATCTTTCTTTTATTAGTAACAATTTCTTTCATGTACTTAGCATAAGGATTCATTTTAAGCATATTAGTTAATCGCATACGCAAAAAGATAGGTGTAATCATTTTAGCAAAGCGCTCAAAATCCTCATCATCCTTTTTCTTGGATGGTTTGGGAGGGAAAGGCATGGGTTTTTGAACCCATGGTTCTCTTTCTTTACCGTGTTTCCTAGCAACAAAGTCTCTCTTATCATAACGTTGATTCTTTGATTGTGGGTTATCAAGCTCAACAGCAGGTTCAATTTCTATATCATTATCATTGCTAGGTTGAGCATCAACATGAACATTATCATTAACATTATCACTAGTTTCAGGTTCATTACTAGATTGTGTTTCAGCATCAGAAATAGAAATATCATTTGGATTCTCAGGTGTATGAATAACAGGTTCACTAGAAGCATGCAAAGTCCTATCGTTTTTCTTTTTCTTCCTTTTAGAAGTACTAGGTGCATCTATATTATTTCTCTGAGAATCTTGCTCATTTTTCTTAGGATGGCCTTCAGGATACAAAGGTTCCTGGGTCATTTTACCACCTCTAGTCATAACTTTAACAACATAATCATTATTCTTACTATCCAATTCATTGAGCAAATCATTTTGAGCTTTAAGTACTTGTTCTACTTGAGTGGTAACCATAGAAGCATGTTTACTAATAAGTTTAAGTTCACCTTTGAGATTAGCCATATAATCACCCAAGTGTTCAAGCACAGCACTGCGTTTTAATTCTCTACCAAAATAAGCATTGAAGTCTTCTTGCTTAACCATAAATTTATCAAACTCATCTAAGCATGGGCTAGCAAACTTAGTAAATGGGATTTCAGCTTTATCATATCTATAGAGAGAATTTACCTTTACTACCTGTGTCGGGTTATCAAGACCATGCATTTCTTCAATAGGAGATGGATTAAAATTATGCATTTCTTCGACAAGCGGTAAATTAAGACCATGTATTTCTTCAATAGGAGGTAAATTCTTAACATCTTCAGCTTTAATACCCTTTTCTTTCATGGATTTCGTTGCCTCTTGCATATCTTCAGGACCCAGAAATAGAATACCCCTTTTCTTCGGAGTTGGCTTAGGAGTTGGTTCAGGAATTGGATCAGGAAGTGTCCAATTATTTTCATTAGTCAACATATTATTCAATATAATTTCAGCTTCATCCGGTGTTCTTTCCCTGAAAACAGAACCAGCACAACTATCCAGGTAATCGCTGAAAGCATCGGTTAGTCCATTATAAAAGATATCAAGTATTTCATTTTTCTTAAGAGGATGATCAGGCAAAGCATTAAGTAATTGGAGAAGCCTCCCCCAAGCTTGTGGGAGACTCTCTTCTTCAATTTGCAAAAAATTATATGTATCCCTTAAGGCGGCTTGTGTCTTATGAGCAGGGAAATATTTAGCAGAGAAGTAATAAATCATATCCTGGGGACTACGCACACAACCAGGATCAAGAGAATTAAACCATCTTAGCATCACCCTTTAATGAGAACGGAAATATTTTAAGGATATAAAAGTAGCGAGTTCTCTCATCATTAGTGAACAAGGTGGCTATATCATTTAATTTAGTAAGATGTGTCATAACAGTTTCAGATTCATAGCCATAAAAAGGACCAGATTCAACCAAAGTAATTATATCAGGATCAACAGAGAATTCATAATCCTTATCAGTAACATAGATAGGTGAAGTAGCAAAAGCAGGGTCAGGTTTCATTCTAGCATTAAGGGATTGCTGCTTCCATTTAGCTAATAACCTCTTTAGATCATATCTATCATTGCAAGCTAAAATAGCTCTAGCAGATTCTTCATCCAGAACATAACCCTGAGGAACAACATGCAATTCATATTTATTAGGGGGAGAGTCTTCATCATCACTTTCGTCAATATTATCAGTTTCAATAATTTCATTCTCTCTAACCCTAGCAAGTTGTTCATCAAGAAATTCACCAAGTAGCATAGTAGTATCAAGCGTAGAAGTAGTTTCATCATAAGTATCATGCATAGCCAAAGTGGCATCATCAATAACATGTGACATATCAGAATGAATAGCAGAAGCAGGCTTATGTGTCGCAAGCTTACTCAAAACGGAAGGTGAATCAAGTGCAGGGCTAGATGGCAGTTCCTTACCTCCCCTCGTAGTTGAGGGATAAATCTTGGTTTTTGAATCTCTCAAGTTCTTCATAATGATAAGCTGATATAAATCCCAAGTGACTCAAAGAATAGAGCTATGCTCCCCGGCAACGGCGCCAGAAAATATTCTTGATAACCCACAAGTATAGGGGATCACAACAGTTTTCGAGGGTAGAGTATTCAACCCAAATTTATTGATTCGACACAAGGGGAGCCAAATAATATTCTCAAGTATTAGCAGCTGAGTTGTCAATTCAACCACACCTGGAAATTTAATATCTGCAGCAAAGTATTTAGTAGCAAAGTAATATGATAGTAGTGGTAACGGTAGCAAAAGGTAAAGGTAACAAAAGTAGTGTTTTTGGTATTTTGTAGTGATGATAGCAATAGCAACGGAAAAGTAAATAAGCGGAGAACAATATATGGAAAGCTCGTAGGCAACTGATCGGTGATAGAGAATTATGCCGGATGCGGTTCATCATGTAACAGTCATAACCTAGGGTGACAAAGAACTAGCTCCAGTTCATCAATGTAATGTAGGCATGTATTCCGAATATAGTCATACGTGCTTATGGAAAAGAACTTGCATGACATCTTTTGTCCTACCCTCCCGTGACAGCGGGGTCCTAGCAGAAACTAAGGGATATTAAGGCCTCCTTTTAATAGAGTACCGGACCAAAGCATTAACACACAGTGAATACATGAACTCCTCAAACTACGGTCATCACCGGGAGTGGTCCCGATTATTGTCACTTCGGGGTTGCCGGATCATAACACATAGTAGGTGACTATAGACTTGCAAGATAGGATCAAGAACTCTCATATATTGATGAAAACATAATAGGTTCAGATCTGAAATCATGGCACTCGGGCCCTAATGACAAGCATTAAGCATAACAAAGTCATAGCAACATCAATCTCAGAACATAGTGGATACTAGGGATCAAACCCTAACAAAACTAACTCGATTACATGATAAATCTCATCCAACCCATCACCGTCCAGCAAGTCTACGATGGAATTACTCGCGCACGGCGGTGAGCATCATGAAATTGGTGATGGAGGATGGTTGATGATGACGATGGCGACGGATTCCCCTCTCCGGAGCCTCGAACGGACTCCAGATCAGCCCTCCCAAGAGGTTTTAGGGCTTGGCGGCGGCTCCGTATCGTAAAACGTGATGAGTCCTTCTTCTTTATTTTTTTCTCCCCGAAAGCAAATATATAGAGTTGGAGTTGAGGTCGGAGGAGCTCCAGGGGGCCCACGAGGTAGGGGGCGCACCTAGTCGGGGCAGGCGCGCCCCCCACCCTCGTGGCTAGGGTGTGGGCCCCCTGGTCTTCATCTTTTGCAAGGATTTTTTTATTATTTCCAAAAGATGTTCCGTGAAGTTTCAGGTCATTCCGACAACTTTTGTTTCTGCACATAAATAACACCATGGCAATTCTGCTGAAAACAGCGTCAGTCTGGGCTAGTTCCATTCAAATCATGCAAGTTAGAGTCCAAAACAAGGGCAAAAGTGTTTGGAAAAGTAGATACGACGGAGACGTATCATGCGGCGAGCCCATGTGGGCTGTCGCCCCACCCCTCGGTCCATGTGGGCCTTCCCGGGTCGTTGAGCCCCATGGTAGAACCCCCGGAACCTTCTAGAACCTTCCCGGTACCCTACCGAAAATTCCCGAACTTTTCCAGAACCCTGAATATGACTTCCCATATATAAATCTTTATCTCCGGACCATCCCGGAGCTCCTCAGGATGTCCCAGATCCCATTCGGGACTCCGAGCTACTTTCGAACTTTCCACTATTAATATCTCAACATTACCCTAGCGCTACCGAACGTTAAGCGTGCGACCCTACGGGTTCGGTAGTCATGTAGACATGACCGAGACACCTCTCCGATCAATAACCAATAGCGTGACCTAGATACCCATATTAATACCTACATTTTCCACAAAGATCTTTATAGGTTGAACCACAATGTCGGGGATTCAGTTAATCCCGTATATAATTCCCTTTGTCCGGTGATATGTTACTTGCCTGAGATTCGATCGTCGGTATCTTCATACCTAGTTCAATCTCGTTACCAACAAGTCTCTTTATTTGTTCCATAATACAAGATCCAGTGACTAAACTCATTAGTCACATGCTTGCAAGCTTCTATGATGTTGTATTACCAAGAGGGCTCAGAGATATCTCTCTGTGACACGGAGAGACAAATCACAGTCTCGATCCGTGCAACGCAACAAATACTTTCGGAGATACCTGTAGAGTATCTTTATGATCACCCAGTTATGAAGTGAAGTTTGATACAAAGTATTCCTCTGGTATCCGGGAGTGGCATGATCTCATGGTCTAAAGAACAGATACTTGACATGAAGAAAACTGTAGCAAATAAACTAAGTGATACGATTTGATGCTAAGCTTACAGTTGGGTCTGTCCATCACATCATTATCCTAATGATGTGATCCTGATATCAAATGACAACTCATGTCTATGGTTAGGAAACCTTAACCATCTTTGATGAACGAGCTAGTCTAGTAGAGGCTCACTAGGGACACTGTGTGTTTATATATCCACACATGTATTTAAGTTTTCGGTCAATACAATTCTAACATCAATAATACACATTTATCATGAACAAGGAAATGTGATAATAACCAATTTATTATTGCTTCTAGGGCATATTCCCAACATGGCCACCACCACCACTACCACCACCACCAACACCACCACCACCAACAACACCACCATTCCGAAGAGAGACTTCCGTTTGGGTCATGATTGCACGATCTTCGACTTTCCTGGCATCAGGAAGCCTCTCATCTTCAAGTCTACACTCCTCCACCTTCAACTTTCTCTCCCCGGTCGCCAACCAGGACCTCTATTTCTCATCCTCCAACATCGTGAGCTCATTCGACCTCGCCAACACCTTCTTAGCCTCAATCATGGCTACAAGTTCTTCTTTGTATGCACCATCATATGCACTTCTCTTCTTTCTCTCCTTTTGCAATTTTGTTCCCTTCCGGTTTATTGTTGGGCTCTTCATCCACGTCGTCCTCCTTCTCAACAAATATGCTTAATCTTGATCTTTTTGAAGTCCTATCCGCAAATCTCTTGACCCACTTCTCATTTTCGCAAAGCTCTTTGTAGAAATGATACAAAGTGAAGGGCTTGCGGTCGAACTTCTTGTTCCTATTCTTGAAGAGTTCTTGGATGTATGAGCCATACTCCATGACTTGCACATCGCTAGGTGGTGAATGATTCACTTGATTGATGCAACCATACCATTGATTGCATTGGTCGTGAATGGTGCCCCAACAATGCCCAAGAGACCCTTGTGTATGACTTGATGTCACCTCCACGGATTTGTTGTACTACTATGCAATTCTTTCTCAAAACTTGTCCTGTGATTGATCTGTGCATCCATGGAGATGTTCATCCAAGCATAGCATAGCGCATCGTGCTTCCTTCGGTCATCTCCTCAATTTCGGCGGAGGAGTAAAATTACTGTGGAGATAAAGAAGGATGCACTGATCGACAAGATGTATTATGATGACCAACGCTCAAGAGTTGAGCTGTGTTGGTCCGTTGCGCGTTTCGCTTCGCAGGTTTGATCAACTTGCTCAGCAATCCTAGGGGCACGCTTGTCATTTCGGCTCCCTTCACTGAACAGGCAAACGAGCGTCGCCTCCGCTTCCCACAGCCAGCTCCCGCCGGAGCACGCCGCCGCCACCGCCAGCGCGGCCACCGTCCAATTCCACCCCGCCACCAGCGCCACCTCCTCCATGCCCCAAAACCACTCGGGATGGAGCACAGCTCGTCACCGCTCGAAGCCACGGCGGGGAACCCCCATGCATTGCCCGTGCCACCCCAAGCAGCCACGCCGCCGCCTCCACCCCAGGCACCCCTGCTGCTGCAGGAGGACTCGGACTCGGAGGGGTCGTCGTCTGCTCCGGCCTCTCCAGCCCTCGCCGAACCAGCCGCGGCCGGGGCCACGATAACGACGACGCTTCTACCGCTCCTCAACCAGCGCGCCGCGGCGGCATCAGCACGCTCTGCGTCTCCCGTCCAAGCCGGCGTCGCGAGGGTGGTAGGCTGGGGCAGCGAAGAGGGGCTGCTGCCGCTGGCGAGGGTGCTTACGGCGCTGGGGTACGACGAGATGGCATCGGCGGCGAGGCTCCACCCCAACTTACCGCCGCTCGCGAGGTGGCACGGGCCGATCACCATCTTCGCGCCTCCCGACATCTCCATCCAGACCTCGTGCTCCATGTGCTCGATGCGCCGCCTCCTCCTGGACCACATCGCCTTGGGCTACTACCCGTACTCCGAGCTCACCGCCGCCCCCACCATCAAGATTCCATCGGCCTCCGTCAACCTCTGCCTCAACATCGACACCGTGAGCGGCACCTTCTCCGTCCACCACGCCAGGCTCTTCGTTGAAGGCGTCGAGGTTTCCCACCCTGAGGTCTACAACGACGGCCGCTACATCGTCCATGGCCTCCGCACCTTCCTGCAACCGCTCTCACGCTACTCCTGCTTCGACCGCTCGCACTCGTACCACTGCCACGGCGACAGCATGCCAACCCGGTCGGACGCGACCTCCGTCTCCATGTCCGCGATGCGTGTGAGCATCAGGATCCGCGAGGCCATCGCGCGCCTCCGCGATGCAGGTTAGAGACGGCTTCATGCCGCTTGCCATGGCGACACCGGCGGCCACCGGAAGTCCTACGGACGTCGTGATGAGTTCTGAACTTCTGATGGTAATTTGTGGGTTGTGGCTGCGTGGTTGTTTCGCTATCCAGTACTGCTTGAATGATTGGAACATTTTTGGAAACTCGATTGAGTTGATGCTCTCTGTTGAACTACACTAAATCTCTTTTAGATCTTCATTTAGTTGCTCTGTTCATGGTATCCAGGCGCCCTCTCCAGGTTGGGTCGTGGATGTGCAGTTCTGCCAGTGATAGGTTTGATTGTCTTTCCTGATGCTCCTTGCTCCGGATATGCTGTGCTAATTTTGCTCCTCATCAGTTACTGTCGAAATGGCACATCCATTGCTTCTTCATTAATTCAAACATCACATGATCTTCTGAAAATGTTGTTCGGTTGGTAATTGGTATACTCTCCAGGTTTGTTAATAAGAGTCTTTGTTTGATCAAGCACCACGGTAGCAACTGGATGCCATTGAATTGTTTTTCCCAATAACTCAGTTATCTACTTTTTCTCTTTTCTGTCAAGATGGAAAAGACGGTTTACAATTGAACCTTCTTCGCGATGGTTTAGGCACGGATGCCCTCAGTTTGCAAACCTGTAACATTTTTCTGTGTGTATTCTGGTCACTGATTCACCGCATGTTCTGTTTTTGCATGGATTATATTCATCGAAAGAGTGTCACACACTCACACGGACCGAGACTGGCTCATCAAGCTTATTAAATTCCATATTATGGCAGAAATGTTTGTTGCGTAGTTTAAATGTATTTGGTACATAATTAGGATCCGGCTTACCTGCTCCCTTCCCGTGCTCCCATCCGTGCTCCCACTTCATCCAACGGCTGTCTTTTTTTCTTTTTTTTTTCTAATCTAATCATCTCTCCCCCTGATTTTAAGGGGGTGGGGTCGGGCCTTATTTTGTTCCAATCAAATCAAGCCACATATGCGGGAGCACGGATGGGCACACGGGAGGGGAGCAGGCAAGTCTCGTCCACATAATTAAAGGCTACGACGAATACTTTTATTCAATATGGGTGACAGCATGATCATAAAATTAGCCCTCCTTCACTTTAGGTGTCATAGAGCTCTACATGTCTCTTTGTATTTTGCTTTTTTTTATTTTTTCGTTTGTGTGAGTGGATCGTGTTTGGTTGTATGTATTTTAGTTATACAAAAATCAGGTGTAATGCTTAGTAGGCTGTTTGGATGACAGCCGATAGCTATCATGCCAATATTTTGGTGTTGACCACAAGCCTGGGAGAGTGTTTGGATTGGTGCCAGCTTTTGCTTACCGTGCCAATTTTTTGGTCGCCGGTACACAACCTCTTCACTTTTTGCGCCCATACGTTGGCTTGGCAGCGGCGCTAAGAGCACCTTCAACAGCCGCACTAAACAAGTACCACGTCGCAAATTATTTTAGCGCGCGTGGAATCGGTGAAGTGGCTCCAGCGGGCGCACAATAACCGCGCGTAACATATAGAGTTGGGCGCGCGGTCCGAATCGCCAGCGTGCGCTGTGTATTTGGGGCGCCCGCTTTCGCGCGCGGCACACACGAGCGTTCGCGCTACACTCTCTCCTCCGCACCACCTTCGCCCCGCGCACGCCGGCGCCGGCGAACTAGACCCGATGGACGCACGCGCCGGCACCCCGCTCACCCCATCCTACAGCCGCGACCCCTCCATCGCTGCCGCCACCGCCGCAAACACTAGCGCGGGGAGCGTTGGCCTCGCCTCCGTCGGAGCTCCTCCGAGCATCGGCCTCGCGCGCGACCTCTTCATACTGCCGCAGATGACCTCGGCGGCGGGTGGCGTCGCGTCGGCGCCCGCCGTGATGAAGCCACGTGCCCCCCCCCCCCCCCCCCCCCCCCCCCCCCCCCCCCCCCCCCCCGCGCCCCCCTCGAAGCTCCCAAATGCTGCGCGGCCGAAAAAGGGCAAGACATCCGCGAAGAAGAACAAGGCGGCGGACGACTCCGGCACCTCGAAGGCGTCGAGGAAGAAGCTTCCAAGGCGTGTGACGGGCGCGGCGGCTACCAAAGCGCCGGCGAGCTCACTTGTTGAGCCGGCGGCCGACGCGCACAATGTGTTTGAGGATATGCCCCAAAGGTAGAAAATTCCCCAACTTGTTATTTTTTTCTTGTTATTTTTTGAATGCATACATGGGTGGCTTTGGAGCTACCATGGAGACCATGGGAGCCATGGGTGGCTTTGGAGCACCTTCCGGCGTCATGGCCGGCATGGGAGACATGAGTTTTGCGTCTCTCATGAAAGGCATGGGTGCATCTCCGGTCGTCATGGGCGGAATGTCTTCCAGTGTGCCTCACACATCTTCTCATGAAGATATCGTTGAAGATCTTGCCAACACCGTCCGAGCTTCACGTGATGCGGTGCGCGACAATGATGATGAGAAGGAGGAAGAATCGTCTTCAGAGAAGTCGGATGAATCGGAGGAAGATGATGACGAAGACGAGGACGGGGCTTGATGTGTCTTTTGTTTGTGTCATGAACTTGGTTTGCATTTTGGACTTGGTTGGATGAACTTGTGGGCATAGACTTTTATTTATCAACTTGTTTGTGTGAAATTATATTATGCCATGGTCATTGCACTTTGAATGTTTGAAATTCATTTTGTGTCCAAAATGCAATATATGGCATGCGCCGGCGAGTCGCGCGCTGCATTTTAAGATGCTCTAACCAAATAATCCTTAAATCTTTCAAGTAATAAAGTATTTTTTTTCAAAAATATTTGATAAGGTGTTTCTTCTGCTGATTAAAGGGCTGTTTGGTTAGCGCCCCGACTGCCTTGCCAATTGTGGGCAAGTCAAATTTTTGGCGAAGGATTCTGCTGCCGCTGCCAAGTCAACGTACAGGCGCAAAAAGTGAAGAGGTTGCTATATCACCGAGTCCGAGTCGCATCCCTGTTCGGACTTCTCGCGGCCTATTTAGCGACACGACTTGCCACGCCAGACTTGTAGCAATCGCCGAGAAAAAGGAGTGTAGACGTAGTAGCAGGTGCAGCTCCTGCCTGCGTGGCCGAGCAATCGCCGAGACAGACATGGATACCGAGGCGCGTACAAAGAGGCTCGAGGTCGAGCGCGGCTGCACGCTGCCGGAGGAGATCGTGGAGGACATCCTCTCCCGCCTGCCGGTCAGGTCGCTCCGCCGCTTCCGCTGCGTGAATCGCGCGTGGGACGCCCTCATCACCTCCCCCGCGTTCGAGGACCTCCACTCCGATCGGTCCCGCCGCTACCGCAGATTGTTCCTCAAGCCAACCTGCCAGAACGTCTTCTACGCTTGGAAGCTCGGTGGCCCAGTGGAGACCATCATGGACAACTGGAGATTGCCGCAGGGGAAGATCTTCCCCATCACCAAGTCCTGCCATGGCATCGTCCTCCTACGGTGCCTCGACTACGGTCTGCACTACGTTTGGTACCCTTCAGCCAACGAACTCTTGGCTCTGCCGGACAGAACACCGGCCAGGGTTGCCTGGGCCGGCGGCAGAACCCACATGATCTACGGCATGGGTTACTGCTCGACGACCAAGCAGTACAAAATAGTGCGCATGTACAATTTTGACCGTGACCTCGGACTACACGACACGGTGTGCGAGGTCTACACCCTCGACGAGTCCACGCACTGGAGGCCCGCTGCCACACAGCCTCACTCATGCCACCTCCGAGTCAATGGGAGGCAGGGAGCCGTTCTCTGCAACGGCAATCTGCATTTCGTCCACACGCATGGTCTGGACCTCCTCACCGTTTTCAATATCCACGCCGAGACGTTCAGCACGATGGTGCTGCCTCCGGAGATGAGATCATACTCGCCGGACTTCATGCTAACTGAGCTGGGCGGTTTCCTATGTGTCTACCACGCAAAACGCAGGGACCATCCGGAGTTTGCCGACCCTTACGACATCTGGCTGCTAAGAGACTACGAGGCAGGGCAATGGGAAAGACTGCGGTGCATCAACTGGGGGAGCATGGGAGAAGCGGAGATCGCCCCGCTCAAGTCCTCCTGGATCGCCCCGCTTGACATGTACTATGACCATGGCGCTCAGAAGAAGAAGATCCTGTTTGGCACGAGCGCATGCAAGGTGTTCGTGGTGGACCCTGACACCGGCGTCCCGGAAGTTATATTCTCGCCGGAGGACACGATCATGGGAGATCAGGGCAACTGGGACATCGAATTCCCCGCCATCGGGTTGTTTGAGGAGCGCCTCGCGTCCGTGGGCCGCACCAACGAGGAGATCATCTTCACTTCGCCATGGGCACGAGCCGCGTCCTCGGTGCTCATGTACCTGCCAGCACGCACGGTTGGGCGCTTGAACCAGGTGTGCACGGGTTGGCGTGCTATGATAAAGGCCGACTGCTTCATCGGTGCACATTTGTACCATGCAAACCTTGATAAAATTCCCCACATTATGTTCACAGATGGAACGCCCTTCAGGTTCAAAGCCCTGGAGGATTTCATCAACACATCAGACGCACTACCACCTTTGATTGACGAGGGCTCACGAGTGGTTTACTCCAAGCCGTGCAATGGGTTGAACGCAGGGAGCTGGGCCAAGTATGACTTCGTGTGCAACCCATTGACAAAGTATTACCGAGCCATAAACTTGGGCAATGGTAAGAATGCTGCATCCTGTTCCAGTGACATCCAGAGAACACCTTGCGTCGCCCTTGGGTATGCACCCAATATAGGAATGCATGTCCTGGTGAGCCTTGCGTATAAGGAAAAAAACCGGACATCGAGGGACTACAAACTCGAGTGCAAGATCCAGTTGATCGGACGGCGTGATTGGGTACAGATAGATCCTCCTTCAAGGCCTATGGCCGATGTGCCGCCGGTCTATGCAAGCGGCAAGCTCTATTGGATTGTAGACCCCGAGTTTGGTCCGACATCGGCTGGCAGCGAGATCATAATGCTTGATCTTAACACTTTAGAATTTCGTGTCTTGCCAGGGCCACCTTGCGGCAAATACATATCCATCACAGAGCTCCAAGGAGAGGTATGTGTGACGTGCTCGAGACGAAGCACCAACACCATAGAGATATGGGACATGGATGGCAATGGCATGTGGTCCATGCGACTTTGCATAGAGCTAGCAAGTTTCTTTCCGGAGTACTCGTCGGAGAATACCACGCTGCACTACCAGAAATTATCTAGTTGCCGACGGCCTCATCTATGCCGACGACGTCCGTCGGCATAAATGGACATATGCCGACGGCCAAGGGCAGGCCGTAGGCGTAGAATAGCCGTCGGCATATGTGTATCTATGCCGACGGGGGCCGTCGGCATATTACGGCCGTCGGGACAGCTCGCGGTACGCCTACGGGGACCGTCGGCATAGAAGAGGCCGTCGGCATAGAAAGGGCCCACCTGCCCGATTAGCGGCGACCGTTTGACGGCGTCAAAACTACGCCGACGGGGGATAACGGCGGTCGTCGGCATAGAATTGCTAACATCATCGATCCGTGCCGTCGACACATCAACGATCCGAGGGAGTGAGGGCCTGTGGTGTGGCAGAGATATGCCGACGGCATAGCCGTCGGCATAGTCCTAGCCCATGCTATCTGCCACGTCATCAATCCGCGTGCAATGCCATGTCATCGATCCATGGGATTGTAGCTCCGTGTGCGCAGCTATGCCGACGGCCTTGCCGTCGGCATACCTTTATTTTTTTATTTTTAGTTTATATATTTATTATTTTGTATTTTTTCACAACATAAATGTGCCTTATCTAAACAAAAAACATGCCCCGATGGTATATCGATTGCCCCCCTCACGGACGTCACTGCCGTCGTGTCACGGAGGGGGGAAACGATCGACATGGAGGGAATCTGGTTAGAGGGGCGATTCGGGGTGGCCTTCGGGGTGTAGCTATGCTACCGAAACATCACATGGGTCCCGATGCATGTGTGAAAGTGTTCTGGCATGCGTAGACGCCCGTCTTGGGGCTCCATGGTGTGGCCCCCTCCACGGAAGGCAGAGCCGCCGTCACTTGGAAGGGGTAAGGTGCGGGTGCGGTGGAACCGGAGGGAATCTAGTGTTGGGTTGGGTCCAAACCGTGTTCGGGGATGTTGCTATGGGCTGACCTATCGCGACCAGGCGGAAGAGTCCACCGGTCAAAGCCCGCCCGGCGAAAGTCAAAGGGCTAGATCTACTCGTCAACTAGGATTCGGGGTGGCCTTCGGGGTGTAGCTATGCCACCGAAACATCGCACGGGTCCCGATGGATGTGTGAAAGTGTTCTGGCATGCGTAGATGCCCGTCTTGGGGATCCATGGTGTGGCCCCCTCCACGGAAGGCAGAGCCGCCGTCACTTGGAGGGGGGATGGTGCGGGTGCGGTGGAACCGGAGGGAATCTAGTGTTGGGTTGGGTCCAAACCATGTTCGGGGATGTTGCTATGGGCTGACCTATCGCAACCAGGTGGAAGAGTCCACCGGTCAAAACCCGTCCGGCGAAAGTCAAAGGGCTAGATCTACTGGTCAACTGGGATTCGGGGTGGCCTTCGGGGTGTAGTTATGCCACTGAAACATCGCATGGGTCGCGATGCATGTGTGAAAGTGTTCTGGCATGCGTAGACACCCGTCTTGGGGCTCCGTGGTGTGGCCCCCCTCCACGGAAGGTAGAGCAGCCGTCAGTTAGAGGGGGGGATGGTGCGGGTGCGGTGGAAAATGAGGGAATCTAGTGTTGGGTTGGGTCCAGACTGTGTTCGGGGATGTTCCTATGGGCTGACCTATTGCAACCAGGTGGAAGAGTCCACCGGTCAAAGCCCGTCTGACGAAAGTCAAAGGGCTAGATCTGCTGGTCAACTGGGATTCGGGGTGGCCTTTGGGGTATAGCTATGCCACCGAAACATCGCACGGGTCCCGATGCATGTGTGAAAGTGTTCTGGCATGTGTAGACGCCCATCTTGGGGCTCCGTGGTGTGGCCCCCCCTCCACGGAAGGCAGAGCAGCCGTCACTTAGAGGGGGGATGGTGCGGGTGCGGTGGAACCGGAGGGAATCTAGTGTTGGGTTGGGTACAGACCGTGTTCGGGAATGTTCCTATGGGCTGACTTATCGCAACCAGGTGGAAGAGTCCACCGGTCAAAGCCTGTCCGGCGAAAGTCAAAGGGCTAGATCTACTGGTCAACTGGGATTCGCGGTGGCCTTCGGGGTGTAGCTATGCCACCGAAACATCGCACGGGTCCCAATGCATGTGTGAAAGTGTTCTGGCATGCGTAGACGCCCGTCTTGGGGCTCCGTGGTGTGGCCCCCCTCCACGGAAGGCAGAGCAGCCGTCACTTAGAGGGGGGGATGGTGCGGGTGCGATGGAACCGGAGTGAATCTAGTGTTGGGTTGGGTCCAAACCGTGTTCGGGGATGTTGCTATGGGCTGACCTATCACAACCAGGTGGAAGAGTCCACCGGTCAAAGCCCGTCCGGCGAAAGTCAAAGGGCTAGATCTACTGGTCAACTGGGATTCGGGGTGGCCTTCGGGGTGTAGCTATGCCACCGAAACATCGCATGGGTCGCGATGCATGTGTGAAAGTGTTCTGGCATGCGTAGACACCCGTCTTGGGGCTCCGTGGTGTGGCCCCCCTCCACGGAAGATAGAGCAGCCGTCAGTTAGAGGGGGGGGGGGATGGTGCGGGTGCGGTGGAACCGGAGGGAATCTAGTGTTGGATTGGGTCCAGACTGTGTTCAGGGATGTTCCTATGGGCTGACCTATCGCAACCAGGTGGAAGAGTCCACCGGTCAAAGCCCGTCCGACGAAAGTCAAAGGGCTAGATCTACTGGTCAACTGGGATTCGGGGTGGCCTTCGGGGTGTAGCTATGCCACCGAAACATCGCACGGGTCCCGATGCATGTATGAAAGTGTTCTGGAATGCGTAGACGCCCGTCTTGGGGCTCCGTGGTGTGGCCCCCTTCCACGGAAGGCAGAGCAGCCGTCACTTAGAGGGGGGATGGTGCGGGTGCAGTGGAACCGGATGGAATCTAGTGTTGGGTTGGGTCCAGACCGTGTTCGGGGATGTTGCTATGGGCTGACCTATCACAACCAGGTGGAAGAGTCCACCGGTCAAAGCCCGTCCAGCGAAAGTCAAAGGGCTAGATCTACTGGTCAACTGGGATTCGGGGTGGCCTTCGGGGTGTAGCTATGCCACCAAAACATCGCACGGGTCCCGATGTATGTGTGAAAGTGTTCTGGAATGCGTAGACGCCCGTCTTGGGGCTCCGTGGTGTGGCCCCCTTCCACGGAAGGCAGAGCAGCCGTCACTTAGAGGGGGGATGGTGCGGGTGCGGTGGAACCGGAGGGAATCTAGTGTTAGGTTGGGTCCAGACCGTGTTCGGGGATGTTGCTATGGGCTGACCTATCGCAACCAGGTGGAAGAGTCCACCGGTCAAAGCCCGTCTGGCGAAAGTCAAAGGGCTTGATCTACTGGTCAACTGGGATTCGGGGTGGCCTTCGGGGTGTAGCTATGCCACCGAAACATCGCACGGGTCCCGATGCATGTGTGTAAGTGTTCTGGCATGCGTAGACGCCCGTCTTTGGGCTCCGTGGTGTGGCCCCCTTCCACGGAAGGCAGAGCGGCCGTCACTTAGAGGGGGATGGTGCGGGTGCGGTGGAACCGGAGGGAATCTAGTGTTGGGTTGGGTCTAGAACGTGTTCGGGGATGTTGCTATGGGCTGACCTATCACAACCAGGTGGAAGAGTCCACCGGTCAAAGCCCGTCCACCGAAAGTCAAAGGGCTAGATCTACTGGTCAACTGGGATTCGGGGTGGCCTTCGGGTGTAGCTATGCCACCGAAACATCGCACGGGTCCCGATGCATGTGTGAAAGTGTTCTGGAATGCGTAGACGCCCGTGTTGGGGCTCCGTGGTGTGGCCCCCTTCCACGGAAGGCAGAGCAGCCGTCACTTAGAGGGGGGGATGGTGCGGGTGCGGTGGAACCGGAGGGAATCTAGTGTTGGGTTGGGTCCAGCCGTGTTCGGGGATGTTGATATGGGCTGACCTATCGCAACCAGGTGGAAGAGTCCACCGGTCAAAGCCCGTCCGGCGAAAGTCAAAGGGCTTGATCTACTGGTCAACTGGGATTCGAGGTCTGAGCTAACACAACCGGGTGGGGAGGTCCGCTGGTCAAAGCCCGTCCGTGCAAAGTCAAAGGGCTAGATCCCGTGGTCAAACGCTACAGGGTTAGGCGGGACGGGGGACCTGGGGGGTAGCAATGCCACCGGAGCGTCGTACCGGGCCCTCATACATGCGGGGTGGTGTTGTGGCATGTCCGAAGAGGCGAGACGCATCTTCGGGGTGTGGCCCCCTAACGGACGGCGCCGCCGCCGGCACCGGGAGGGGGGAAACAGACGTGTCGGGTCTACACGGTGTGGATAGGTAGCAGTGGGTTTGGCCCGGATGTTGCTCCCAGGTGTCCCTTTGTTGATGACCCCCTCCCCCTTCACTCACCTGACGAACTAAGCTACCCCCGCCCCCACCCCCACCCTCACCGTCGACGACCCCCTCCCCCTTCACTCACCTGACGAACTAAGCTCCAGATCGAGCACGTGATCGAGGGCGGCCATGGCGCTCCCATACCCGCGACCAGGCCACGGCCTTGGCGGACGAAGCTGCTCGAATTCGGCGCCTCCCCTCCCCTCTGTGTGGTTCCGGGAGAGGAGAGGGCTGAGCGGTTTAAAAAAATAAAAAATCTATATGAAATAATAATACATAAAAAAGGAAAATTATAACTATAAAAAAATTTAAAAATGTATATAAAATAAAAAAGAATAAATATATAACTATAAGAAAACATTAAAAAATTTATATAAAATAAAAAAACTATGCCTACGGCTAAGCCGTCGGCATAGGTGCCACGTGGCATCACTACATATGCTGACGGCTTAGCCGTCGGCATAGTTGCCTTATCCATATCCAGTCAACCCCCTCCACTCGTTCGTCCCCGGCCAGATCCCGCGCGCCCCCGAGCCCGACCTGCGCTGCCGCCGCCGCCCGCCGCCCGCGACGCTCCCGCCGCCCGCCCGCCGCCGCTCCACCCGTGCCACTCTCCCCTTCCCTCGCCCGTCCCCCCTCCCCGCCGTCCTCGCCGTCTCCACCCCTGCCTCCCCCGTCGCCGTCTGAGGCCGCCGTCGCCCCGGCCTCCCCCTACCGCGCTGCGCCGCCCCGGCCTCCCCCGACCCCAACGCCGCACCAGCCTCCCCCCGACCGCGAGCCGGCCGCAGCTCCTGCCGGCCCGCGCGCCCGGCCCTCCCGTCCCCGGCCGCCCCTGCCTCGGCCCTCCACCGCCGCCCCTGCTCGCCCGCTGCCCCGGCCGCCCCTTCCTCGGCCCTCCACCGCCGCCCCCTGCTCGCCCGCTGCCCCGGCCGCCCTGCCTCGCCGTCCCGGCTGGCCCGGTGAGCTTTTTTTTCATTCTTTTGCATTTTTTACTGCTTGTTATGTGATAGATGCATGTTGTATGGATGAATGGATGGATTGATGTATATTGGTTAGTTATTTTATCATGATGATCTTGCTAAAAAAATGTTGTCAAATGTATGTGATAGATGCATGTTGTCAAATGTTGTCAAATTTGAAGAACAAAATTGGTATATTTGAGATGTTGTCAAATAGCTATAGTTTCATTTTGTGATGTTGACAAAATTGGTATCTGATGAGTAGTTATTTTATCATGATGATCTTGCTAAAATAAATTGAAGAACAAAATTTGACACTTGATGAAAATTAGGATTTGAAGTATCATGATGATCTAAAACCTTGACTAGATGTCATTAGCAATATGATTTTTTTCATAGTTTGAAGTGTCAATGCTTTATGTGATGTGGTGCCGTCAAATTTTTTGACTCGGTAAAATTTACAGGCTTTGTGGTATTTCATCTCCCTGGAGCCTTCGTCGTCTGGGTTTGGTCCATGATCCTGCCGCTGCTCGACTACTTCCTCTACAGCGGAGGGTGAGCTACGAATCCACCTTCACCTCCTAGCCTCTTTTAACTAGATTAAATTTTCACATCAAGTCGCGTAACCTAGGTCTCCCGTCCGAAAGGGTTCATCGATAAATATGCATTCAATTGCATATTTATCACCGCAGCTCTTTCGGATTGTCTAGCGCTTTCCACGGACATCCCGAGGATGTGTAGATTGGGTACGTTGTTCATGCTCTACCCTGTTCCGAGGCAAGATTTCGGCGGCGCCTCCCTGTTGTTCTCCGGATGCACATTCTCTCGGCATTTTGCCGAGACGTGTATTTGGAGAACAGCGGGGAGGTGCTGCCGAAATTTTTTCTCGGAACGGGGTAGAATGGAGAATGTACTCAATCTACACATCCTCGAGTGGGATTAGGACCCATCTTTACCTATTAGAGATGTAGGTGGATTCAACGCGGTAGAAACTGAAAATTTGATGTGATTAATTTAAGTGAATCCTTAATTATGTTGTGTGGCTTGCAAAAAAAGCAGAGGATGGCAGATAATCAGTGGATGTACAGTGGTTTTATCCGTCGGAATCGAGTAACATCAGAGTGGATCGCGAAAACCGATGTGTATTTGAAGGAGATATTCCGTCGTCCAATGAGAATTATCCCACCATGCCCCTGTGCGAGATGTGCCAGACGTCACCGTAGAAATCAGACGGACATGAGTGAGCACCTTCGCACACACGGATATATGCCAAACTTTGACATGCCGCCGATAAACATAACCGAGCAGGACCGTGGTAGAGAGGAGGTGATGCGACAACGCATCGATGGATATGAGGACGACGGGGTCAGGGACATGCTAGATGATGTCATTGTTGCAGAAACGGCAAATGCGACACCTTCAGAGAATGAACCGGAGGAGCCGGAGGCAACCGCAAAGGCCTTCTTGGAGGTCTTGGCCTCGTCGAAGAAACCTCTTTATGCGGGTGCGAAAATATCTCAGCTGGATGCCATCTCGCAACTGATTGAGATGGGTTTCCATGGGTTTTGACCCTGCCGTCATGACATGTAAAAAGTATGATGTGAATGGGTATCGCTTCCATACAGAGGAGCACCAAAACAGCCGCCCCGATCCCAAAACTATAAATACTGGAGTGTACACCCCCGGTCAAAATTTAGTAGACTACTACGGAAGGGTACAAAATATATACGAGGTTAAATTCCGCCAGGGGCGTGAGACCCTAAGTCTGCCTGTGTTCAAATGCCGATGGTTCGATCCGCGGGAGGGGGTAAAACATACGCCTTCCATTGGTTTGGTCGAAGTTAAACCATCAACCGTCTATGCCGGAGCCGATCTCTTCATTGCGGCTACCCAAGCTACACAAGTATATTATCTGCCTTACCCATGCCAGAAAGTGTATCTAAAGGGTTGGGAAGTTGTGTTCAAGGTGTAGCCACATGGTAAGCTACCAGACCCGAATGAAGACGATTACTACAACATTAACCCCATGACATACGAGGGAGTGTTCTATCAAGAGCAACCTGATGATGATGATGATGTGGTTAGAAACGATGACGCTAGACCATTGGGTGATGATGATGTGGACCCAAACGTTGACGATGCACGGAATGATGGTGAGACCATTGTCAATGAAAATGACATACTTATGCTAGAAAAGTTAAACGAAGACGCTGACGACGAGGAAGAGCCTCCACCTCCGTCGGACAACGAAGATGATATGATTGATAGTGATGATGAGACGGACCGAGAAAGAGGTTACAACAATGATGATTCATATGGGTTCTAGCAGATGTACGTTTCAAGTATTTTTTTCTATAGTTTAGGAATATGCCTTTTTATGCATTTTTATTAATGTGTTTATTATCATGCCTTTTCCTTCATTTCATTAATTTACTAATTGCCTTTTCTCTTTTCAATGCAGGTTCGTGGAACATGGGCAAGGGGAAGGCCGACGGCGTGGGTTTCCTACGCAAGGTCGTCGGCCTGCCTAGTCGGAGTGGTCGAGCACGTAATCCTCCCCCTCGGCTACTTGACGATGACTCCTCACAGGGAGGTCGAGGGAGAGGTGCCCCTAGAGGAGGAGGGGGTGGGGGGAGAGCCTCTAGAGGACGAGGTGCTGGGGGGAGAGCCACTACAGGGGGTCGCGGCCAGAAAGAGCGCACCCTCACCGACTTAGGGGTGTTGTCTTCGAGGCCCTCCTCTAGTGAGGTACCCTCCTCTAGTGAGGTACCCTCCTCTAGTGAGGTACACTCTAGGGAGGAGGAGGAGGAGGAGGTGGTGGTGGTGGAGGAGGAGGAGGTGGAGGAGGAGGCAGGCGAGGAGGAGGAGGAGGAGGTTGGGGAGGAGGTTGGGGAGGGGGAGGCAGGCGAGGAGGAGGGTGGTGGCGGGGATGATGGTGGTGACGGGAAGGGGGTTGACAAGAAGGGGTGGCTGCGTGGCAACGCAAAGCTACCAAAGCAGGTTCCTGCTACTGAGGAGCAGAAGTGGCTCATTGAGCCCACGGGAAAAGAGTAAGTGGTTCATTATTTTGCTTGTCACATGCTTATTCCGGTTGTTATTTATTTTGCTTATCACATTCTAATAGTTCATTCTTTTGCAGCAACTGGATATATTCTAAAGGGGTCCGTATTCCCAACGGCCTCATCACCGTCTTGCTGAAGTTATATTGGCCGGGGTTGTACTGTCCTGATCCAGTCAGGCAGCCGGACCGTCGGGTTTGGCCCACGAGCTGGGACCACTGGGAAGCGGCCCGCCACGCGGACCATGAGACCCATGCCAAGGCCGTGATCACTACTTTCTGGGTGAGTTCTCTTCAGAAGCACAAGTCCATTCTAGTTTCATGAATGATTTAACTCATGGCTTCTTCCATTCTTGTTTCATGCATGATTGTAGACATTCTATCGAGTTCTTCCGGAGCACAGGGCTAGAGCGGACCAGATCATGCTGCGCCAATGCAAGAAGAAGGCCCGCCATATGCAGTACGAGGTGCGCTATGTGGCCATCTCCACATACTACCACGACTATCTTGGTGTGAAGATGACCAAGGAAGAAGCGCGGAGGATGGGCATTATCTTGGAGAGGCCCGAGTTCTTGGCGGTAAGTATAAAAGATTTTCATTATGCTTTCATATATTATGCTTTCATTATGCTTTCATTACCTTGTGGTACATTATGCTTTATGCTTTATGCTTCCATAACACCAATTTGGACACACCTACATGCCATTATGCTTTTATTATGTAGGTGTGTCCAAATTGGTGTTATGGAAAAGACGAGTCCTGGGCGGCATTGGTGGATCTTTGGTGTGATGAGGCTGGAGCCTGGGCGGCTATGAGAACCAAAAATAAGGCTAACCGAGGGACGGAGGGAGTACATGCTCAGGGAAACCGAAACCACTATCTCCACAAGGCAGTTAATGTATGACTAACCCCATTAAACATTCTTCTTCTTCTATTTACCATCACTTTCTTATGTATGACTAACCTCTGTTTGGTGGTGCAGGAGGAGAAACTGAAGCGGCCGCTCTCAGACATGCAGGCGTGGGAGATCGCCCATACGCGGAAGGACTCCAAGCCTGGCGAGCCCCAGTACTACGGCAAGAAGACCGTAGGGAGGAAGCAGGCCTACTCTGAAGCGTATCTGAAGTTGCATCCTGACACACCTGACCCCATTGCGGCGCCTCTGGACGACAGGGCGGTGGTGAGCATGGGGCCCAAGGAGCACGGTCGGGAGGCGGTTCTCGATGCTGTGATCACTCCTAGTATCTCCTACACACAGCTTCGTCAGATCGACCCGAGCCTGAGCCAGCGCACGAGCCAGCCAGTGACCAGTACACAGTCCCTCTTTCAGGAGCAACAATCTGTAAGTATTTTCTCTCTTATCTTCATTGCTCACTTCATTTTCCGCATTTAGTAGTTTTATGAGTTCCATCATGTCATACCATAGGCCTACATGGAGTACACACGGCAGGAGACCATGGCGTGGCATCAGAGGCTTTATGAACACCAAGTGCAGAGGGATAGCCAGATGCAGCAGGCTTTTCAGGATATGGCGGCCGGCAGGTGTCCTCAGTTCCCTCCAGCACAATGCCCTCCAGCACAACCAGTGCTGATGAGCTTTGAGGAGTTTGTGGCACAGAACGCTGGCCCCTTGCCGGTTAGTTCATCCCCAATCTATTCACCCAAAGCATGTCATGCCTTTCAACACAGTCATATATCCCGTGCATATGTCTTTTCAACATCCAGGGAACATGTGGATCTACCGTTGGCGGTGGTCTTCGCAGCACTCTGGAGACACGGAGCCCGACCACTCCGATCCACGGAGGCGGAGGCGGAGGCGGAGATGGAGGCGGAGGCGGTCTTGGCGGTAGCGCTGCCGCTAGCAGTGACGACCTGGGCTTTGGCCGTCTTGGCGGTGACGACCTCCGCGGTGCTGGATGATCCTTGTGTGGTGATGATGCTTGAGATGACTTGTGTGTGGTGATGATCATTTAGATGACTTGTGTGCTTCTCTATATGCTTATGTTGGTTGTGATGATGTTCATTTAGAGACTTGTGTGTGACGATGCTTATGCATATATTATTGTGATGGTGCCAGATGATATCCCGTTGTGTTTTATATGTCTATCTCATCATATATATCTGCTGATATGTGTTGCTATTTGAATTGAATTGATCTGAAAACAAACAGAAAAAAGAAAAAAAAAGCAAAAGCAAACTATGCCGACGGCTAGGCCGTCGGCATAGGGCTAGCGTGAGCTCCCAGTAGCTGACACGTGGCACCTATGCCGACGGCCTAGCCGTCGGCTTAGTTTAAAAACTGTGCCGACGGCTAGGCCGTCGGCATAGGTGCCACGTGTCAGCTACTGGGAGCTCTGTATGAAGAACTATGCCGACGGCCTGGCCGTCGGCTTAGTTTCAAACTATGCCGACGGCCCGGCCGTCGGCATAGACCTGGTCCACGAGCAGCGGCTGGTCGCCCCATGGCACCCCTATGCTGACGGTCTAGCCGTCGGCATAGGTTTTGACTAAGCCGACGGCTAGGCCGTCGGCATTGGGGTGCCACGTGGCGATCAGTCATTGTGCAGACTTGACGGCGGCCGCCGTTAGGCGTGATAGTTGCTGATGGCCGGGGCCGTCGGCATAGATGTACGGCCCCCGTCGGCGTATCATATATGCCGACGGCTTTTCTAAGCCGACGGCCTCCCTGGCTGTGCCGACGCATATGTTGCCGACGGGGGCCGTCGGCATAGGTCTACCCCGACGGGACTCAGGCCTATGCCGACGGCCCTGGCCGTCGGCATAGGGGGCGATTCCGGTAGTGCTGCTGGCCGTCAATCCCAAGGATGGAAGAATCTTACTCAGCATCGGGAGATCATTGGGCTACTATGCCTCCAAGACGGTTGAGCTGGAGACAATTTACCGTCTGGAGTCGAGCATCCAAGGAAAGAAGTTTGTCCCTGTTTTGGCCATGGACAGCTTAGTTCAACCGTGCGATGCAATGGTAGTGTAGATGTTCTTGCAAGTGGTACACGACCCACACTTCTGGTCGTTATTTGGTTTATCCCTGCCCTTAACGCTTTGTACCCCTTAATGCTTTGTAAGGAAGAAAAAATGATGCACATGTCTACTATACCCTCCGTCCCAAATTACTTATCACGGAAATGTATGTATCTTGATTTTTAGTTCTGAATAAATCCATCTCTATCCATTTTTACGACAGGAAATTTGGCATGGAGGGAGCATTATATACACTAGATAACTTGTTGGTTATTCTAGATGACCCGTTGGGGTAATTTTTTTTTGAAACAAGGCAAAAGATTTGCCATTTTCATTGATTAAGAAAGAAGGTTTACACTTATGCCCGCAACACGGGGAAGAAAACAACTACTCTCGCGGAATTACATTACTCAAGTATTTCGCACCCGCTAGAACCCAAAGATGGGCCTCTTCCTTGATCCTCCTGACAATTAACATGGTGGGTGCGGCAATGTTGCGGAAAACTATCGCATTGCGTTCCTTCCAAATCTCCCAAGATACCAACATCATCAGCGAAGTGAGAGCCTTCCAGTGCGGTCTTGTATTATTCACTGTATCAGTCCACTAACCTCTCACCGAGGTGGCATTTGCCCAAGCCAAAGTTGAGAAATCCAGGAGGCCAAGCCAGTTCGCGATCTCGGTCCAGATACAGGTCGTGAAGCGGCATTGGGCGAGAAGGTGCACAACGGACTCAGGAGCTTGCTTGCAAAGAGGGCAAAGACCACAGGTTGGCCATCCACGGAGGCTTAGTCTATCGGCTGTCCAAATCCTGTTTTGTAAGACCAACCAGGCGAAGAACTTGCACTTTGGGGGGGGGGGGCAACCCTTCCACACGGTTGTAAGCATGGTCGAGATGGTAAGACCCTCAAATTGCGCCTTGTAAGCCGAGGACGCAGAGTACACGCCATCAACAAAGAACTTCCAAGTAATTGAATCGCGAACCCTGTCCGCGAGAGTGATGTCAGCGAGCCTTTCCCAAAGCATAACCACTTCCTGGATGTGTGTGAGAGAGATGCCCTGCTGGGTATTAATTTGGGTAATCCAATTGTTGTCCGTCAATGCCTTTATCACCGAATAAGACTTCTTGCGCGAGAGCTCAAAAATCTTGGGCGCATTATCCATCGGTCTGAGCCCCTCCAACCACAGAGATTCCCAAAACTTGGCCGTGTTTCCGTCCCCAACAGTTACTCTTGTAGCAGTAGCAAACAAATCACGATCTTTGGTGGTGCACGGGGATCCTATGCCAAGCCACGTCCTTGGGGGATCAGCCCATTCATACCAAAGCTAGTGGAGGCGGAGCGCCGAAGCAAACTCGGTAATGACGCAAATGACAAATACAACCGAGAAGTTAGTTAACTGCATGGACACTTTTTATGAATGCAAAGTATGATCTGAAATTATGGCACGATAACCTGCAACATGAACATATATTTTAACAAGAGTCAATTACACTACAGGTGCTTGAACTTGACAAGAAAAGTCAGTTTGGTGCTAAAACTTGTGACATACATTGAACCGGTGACAGAACTTGGATCGAGCGTGCATCTACGGTGCTTATCACATTTGTATACGCTCAGTGTGCTGACATGGCGCGCCAAGGTGGCGTGGGACCCACTGTCAGTGACCGGAAAGGCGGGATGGGAGTGTGACCTGAACGTTTGCGAAAAACACATTGGATATTTCTCTAATGACAACTATGGTTGGACCACACTCGATGGAAGTGTTTATCTTATTTTGCGAAAAACACACTAGATAGCTACACTAGTGACTCATATTTCTCTAAGAAAAAAACCTAATGACCCAGATGGAGCTTAAATGGGCTGCAGTGACCACGGCCCATTTTCCAATGATAGTTTTTTAATTCATAAATATGATTATATTCATATTTACTATTTAAGTTATTTAATTATTTTAAATAATGCTTGAATATTATTAAGAATTACATAACAGTAGTTTAAACAATAATATTTCTTGGAAAGTGAGTACATGATTTGTTTTGCATGACATGAATATTTATCTGAATGCATGAATACGACCTAAAAATACATGAATATATTTATGAATACGTTAATAATAAATTAATTATTTTATAATTTACGAAAATGATTATACTTCATAAATATTATTTAACTATAAAAGCATTTTGGAATAATACTTGAATATTTATTATGATAACATTAAAATTCGTTTAAATAATAACATTTTTTAGAATTAGGTGAACATTATTTTATATAATAATATTTTTAGAATTACATGAAAATTATTTAGAATAGTAATATTTTTTAGAGTTACATGGCCATTATGTTAAATGAGAATATATTTTTAGAATTACATGATTTTTTTGTAATTACAAGAACATTTTTTAAATAAGTTACTTCCTCCGTCCCATAATATAAAAGTGTTTTTTACACTACACTAGTGTTAAAAATGGTCTTATATTATAGAACGGATGGAGTAATTTATTTATATGTATATTATTTTAAATTTACGTATTTCTACAAAATCCTATGAAAAAAATACTAACATGTGAAAATGGCCCGCGATGACTGCATTATCTATAGTTCATTACGGGTAGAAAACCCACTTGTACAGAAAGTGATACGTGGTGTACGCCTAAAAAAGTGATAGGTGTGGTGGCTAGCCAGTCCGGGCTGGCGGTAACAAGTCTTGTTTTTGCACCTGGGCGGCGCTACATTTTGCTGTAATGTGCCCTGGCAGGTGGGGCACAAATTTCGTAGTGATGTTTGAGGGTTATTTAAGAAAAGCAAACAAATGGGGCTTTTGTGAGAAAAATAAAATATCAGGGTATTTTTCTCAATAAAACAGGCCACATGGCCGTCCCTGCCTTCCGGTCACTGACATTAGGTCCCACGCCATGTTGGCGCGCCTCGTCCGCACGTTGTGCGTATACAAAACGTGATTAGCACTGTAGATACACGCCCAAACCAAGTTATGTCACTGGTTCAATGTATGCCGTAAGTTTTAACACCAAACTAACTTTTCTTTTCAAGTTTAGACACATGTGGTGTAATTGACACTGAACACCCATGACAATATACATCATACAGTTTATGTTGAACTTACACATACAGACAGTGTTCAAACCTGATAATTGCCACATGTGTGGCATATTAGAGATCCGCAGGTGCGCCTTGAGTGGCATAATCAGAGGCAGTCCACACGGGCCACGTGTGGGCGAACATTAGAACTGTTAAAAATATGCCCTAGAGGCAATAATAAAGTGGTTATTATTATATTTCTGTGTTCATGATAATTGTCTATTGTTCATGCTATAATTGTATTAACCAGAAACTGTAATACATGTGTGAATACATAGATCGTAATATGTCCCTAGTAAGCCTCTAGTTGACTAGCTCGTTGATCAATAGATAGTCATGGTTTCCTGACCATGGACATTGGATGTCATTGATAACGGGATCACATCATTGGGAGAATGATGTGATGGACAAGACCCAATCCTAAGCGTAGCAGAAGACCGTGTACTTCGTTTACTAAAGCTTTTCTAATGTCAAGTATCATTTCCTTAGACCATGAGATTGTGCAACTCCCGGATACCGTGGGAATGCTTTGGGTGTACCAAACGTCACAACGTAACTGGATGGTTATAAAGGTGCACTACAAGTATCTCCGAAAGTATCTGTTGGGTTGGCACGAATCGAGACTGGTATTTGTCACTCCGTATGAAGGAGAGGTATCTTTGGGACCACTCGGTAATGCATCATCATAACGAGCTCAATGTGACTAAGGAGTTAGCCACGGGATCATGCGTTACGAAATGAATAAAAATACTTGCCGGTAACGAAATTGAACGAGGTATGAGGATACCGACGATCGAATCTCGGGTAAGTAACATACCGATTGACAAAGGGAATTGTATACGGGATTGATTGAATCCCCGACATCGTGGTTCATCCGATGAGATCATCGTGGAACATGTGGGATCCAACATGGGTATCCATATCCCGCTATTGGTTATTGGCCGGAGAGATGTCTCGGTCATGTCTGCATAGTTTCCGAACCCGTGGGGTCTACACACTTAAGGTTCGGACACTAGAGTTGTTATGGGAAATAGTATGTGGTTACCGAAGGTTGTTCGGAGTCCCGGATGAGATCCCGGACGTAACGAGGAGTTTCGGAATGGTATGGAGATGAAGATTTATATATGGGAAGTCCTTATTCAGTCGCCGGAAGTGTTCGGGGGGTTACCGGTATTGTACCGGGACCACCGAAGGGGTTCCGGGGGTCCACCGGGAGGGTCCACCTGCCCCAGAGGGCCCTATGGGCTGAATATAGAGGCTAACCAGCCCCTAGGTGGGCTGGGCGCCAACTCCCCCCTAGGGCCCATGCGCCTAGGGTTGGGGGAAACCCTAGAGGGGCGCCCCCACCTAGCTTGGGGGGCAAGCCTCCCCCTTGCCCCCCTCTAGATGCATCTAGGGGGGCCGCCCCCCTCACTTGCCCCTATATATAGTGGGGGGTGGGAGGGCAGCCGCACCCTTCCCCTAGCGCAACCCTCCCCCTCTCCAACACCTCCTCCTCCGTAGCGCTTGGCGAAGCTCTGCCGGAGAACCACGAGCTCCATCACCACCATGCCGTCGTGTTGTCGGAGTTCTTCCTCAACTTCTCATCTCCCCTTACTGGATCAAGAAGGAGGAGACGTCCCCGGACTTTACGTGTGTTGAACGCGGAGGCGCCATTGTTCGGCGCTTAGATCAGAATCGACCGCAATCAGAATCGATGCGTGTACGACTCCACCAACCGCGTTCTTGCAACGCTTCTGCTTAGCGATCTTCAAGGTGTGAAGATGCACTCCCTCTCTCTCGTTGCTAGCATCTCCTAGATTGATCTTGGTGATACGTAGGAATTCTTTTTGAATTATTGATACGTTCCCCAACAGTGGCATCATGAGCTAGGTCTATGCGTAGATTCTATGCACGAGTAGAACACAAAGTAGTTGTGGGCGATGATTTGTTCAATTTGCTTATCGTTACTAGTCTTATCTTGATTTGGCGGCATTGTGGGATGAAGCGGCCCGGACAGACCTTACACGTACACTTGCGTGAGACTGGTTCCACCGACTGACATGCACTTGATGCATAAGGTGGCTAGCGGTGCTGTCTCTCCCACTTTAGTCAGATCGGATTCGATGAAAAGGGTCATTATGAAGGGTAAATAGCAATTGACATATCACCGTTGTGGTTTTGCGTAGGTAAGAAATGTTCTTGCTACAAACCCATAGCAGCCACGTAAAACATGCAACAACAATTAGAGGATGTCTAACTTGTTTTTGCAGGGTATGCTATGTGATGTGATATGGCCAAAAGGATGTGATGAATGATATATGTGGTGTATGAGATTGATCTTGTTCTTGTAATAGGAATCACGACTTGCATGTTGATGAGTATGACAACCGACAGGAGCCATAGGAGTTGTCTTAATTTATTGTATGACCTAGGAGTCAATGTAAATGCCATGTAATTACTTTACTTTATTGCTAATCGTTAGCTATAGTAGTAGAAGTATAGTTGGCGAGACAACTTCATGAAGACACGATGATGGTAATCATGAAGATGGAGATCATGGTGTCATGCCGGTGACAAAGGTGATCATGCTGCGCCTCGAAGATGATATTGGCCATATCATGTCATTTTATGATTTGCATGTGATGTTTGTCATGTTTACATCTTATTTTCTTAGAACGATGGTAGCATAAATAAGATGATCCCTCACTAAAATTTCAAGAAAAGTGTTCCCCTGATACGTCTCCAACGTATCTATAATTTTTGATTGCTCCATGCTATATTATCTACTGTTTTGGGCAATATTGGGCTTTATTATCCACTTTTATATTACTTTTGGGACTAACCTATTAACCGGAGGCCCAGCCCAAATTTGTTGTTTTATGCCTATTTCAGTGTTTTGAAGAAAAGGAATATCAGACGGAGTCGAAACGGAACGAAATCAACTAGAGAAGTTATTTTTGGAACGAAAGCCACCCGATGGACTTGGACCCCACATCAAGTAAGGAACGAGGAAGCCATGAGGGTGGCGGGCACGCCCACCCCCCTAGGGCGCGCCCCCTGCCTCGTGGGGCCCTCATGGCTCCCCTGACGTACTTCTTCCACCTATATAACTCCAAGTACCCTAAAACTTCCAGAACAGAGATTAGATCGAGAGTTCCGTCACCTCAAGCCTCTGTAGCCACCAAAAGTCAATCGGGACCCTATTCCGGCACCCTGCCGAAGGGGGGGGGGGTCCCTCACCGGTGGCCATCTTCATCATCCCGGCGCTCTCCATGACGAGGAGGGAGTAGTTCTCCCTCGGGGATGAGGGTATGTACCAGTAGCTATGTGTTTGATCTCTCTCTCTCTCTCTCTCTCTCGTGTTCTTGATTTGGCACGATCTTGATGTATCACGAGCTTTGCTATTATAGTTGGATCTTATGTTTCTCCTCCCCCTCTACTCTCTTGTAATGAATTGAGTTTCCCCTTTGAAGTTATCTTATCGGATTGAGTCTTTAAAGATTTGAGAACACTTGATGTATGTCTTGTCGTGGATATCTGTGGTGACAATGGGATATCACGTGATTCACTTGATGTATGTTTTGGTGATCAACTTGCGGGTTCCGCCCATGAACCTATGCATAGGGGTTGGCACACGTTTTCGTCGTTATTCTTCGGTAGAAACTTTGGGGCACTCTTTGAGGTCCTTTGTGTTGGTTGAATAGATGAATCTGAGATTGTGTGACTCATATCATATAATCATACCCACGGATACTTGAGGTGACATTGGAGTATCTAGGTGACATTAGGGTTTTGGTTGATTTGTGTCTTAAGGTGTTATTCTAGTACGATCTCTAGGGCTGTTTGTGACACTTATAGGAATAGCCCAACGGATTGATTGGAAAGAATAACTTTGAGGTGGTTTCGTACCCTACCATAATCTCTTCGTTCGTTCTCCGCTATTAGTGACTTTGGAGTGACTCTTTGTTGCATATTGAGGGATAGTTATGTGATCCAATTATGTTAGTATTGTTGAGGGAACTTACACTAGCGAAAGTATGAACCCTAGGCCTTGTTTCAACGCATTACAATACCGTTTACGCTCACTTTTATCACTTGCTACCTTGCTGTTTTTTATATTTTCAGATTACAAATACCTTTATCTACCATCCATATACCACTTGTTTCACCATCTCTTCGCCGAACTAGTGCACCTATACAATGTACCATTGTATTGGGTGTGTTGGGGACACAAGAGACTCTTTGTTATTTGGTTGCAGGGTTGCCTGAGAGAGACCATCTTCATCCTACGCCTCCTACGGATTGATAAACCTTAGGTCATCCACTTGAGGGAAATTTGCTACTGTCCTACAAACCTCTGCACTTGGAGGCCCAACAACGTCTACAAGAAGAAGGTTGTGTAGTAGACATCATCCCCCTAGCTGTGCACCATTGCGAAGGTTCGTTGTTTCAAAGCACCACGTGATGATCGGGTGTGATAGATTCTAACGTTCGCATACAACGGGTGTAAGCTAGATTTACACATGCAAAACACTTAGGTTGACTTGACGAGTCTAGCATGTACACACATGGCCTCAGAACACGAGAGACCGAAAGGTCGAACATGAGTCGTATAGTAGATACGATCAACATGGAGATGTTCACCGTTGATGACTAGTCCGTCTCATGTGATGATCGGACACGGCCTAGTCGATTCGGATGTATCACTTGGATGACTAGAGGGATGTCTATCTGAGTGGGAGTTCATTAAATAATTTGATTAGATGAACTTAATTATCATGAACTTAGTCTAAAATGTCTTTACAATATGTTCTGTAGATCAAATGGCCCACGCTAATGTTGCCCTCAACTTCAACGCGTTCCTAGAGAAAACCAAGCTGAAAGACGATGGTAGCAACTATACGGATTGGGTCCGTAACTTGAGGATCATTCTCATAGCTGCCAAGAAAGCATGTGTCCTTGAAGCACCGCTACGTGACACACCCATTTTCCCAGCAACTCAAGACGTTATGAACGTCTCGCAGTCGCGTAGTGATGATTACTCCCGGGTTCAGTGCGGCATGCTTTACAGCTTATAACCAGGGCTCCAAAAGCGTTTTGAGCAGCACAGAGCATATGAGATGTTCCAAGAGCTGAAAATGGTTTTCCAAGCTCATGCCTAGGTCGATAGATATGAAGTATTCGACAAGTTCTACAGTTGTAATATGGAGGAAAACAGTTCTGTCAACGAGCATATACTCAAAATGTCTGGGTTGCACAACCACTTGTCTTAGCTGGGAGTTAATCTTCCAGATGACTCGATCATTGACAGGATCCTCCAGTCGCTTCCACCTAGCTACTAGAGCTTTGTGATGAACTACAATATGCAAGGGATGGAGAAGTCCATTCCTAAGTTATATTCAATGCTGAAATCAGCGGAGGTGGAAATCAAAAAGGAACATCAAGTGATGATGGTTAATAAAACCACTAGTTTCGAGAAAGGTAAGGGTAAGAAGAACTTCAAGAAGGACGGCAAGGGATTTGCCGCGCCCGGTAAATTAGTTGCCAGGAAGAAGCCAAAGAATGGACCCAAGCCCGAGACTCAGTGCTTTTATTGTAAGGAAATGGTCACTGGAAGCGTAAGTGACCCAAGTACTTAGCGGATAAGAAGGCCAGCAATGCCAAAGGTATATGTGATATACATGTTATTGATGTGTACCTTACTAGCGCTTGCTACCTCTAGAGCATGCGTTGGTTTTCCCTTGAAGAGGAAAGGGTGATGCAGCAAAGCAGCGTAAGTATTTCCCTCAGTTTTTGAGAACCAAGGTATCAATCCAGTAGGAGACCACGCGCGAGTCACCTCGTACCTACACAAACAAATAAGAACCTCGCAACCAACGCGATAAAGGGGTTGTCAATCCCTTCATGGCCACTTGCAAGAGTGAGATCTGATAGAGATAATAATAAGATAAATATTTTTGGTATTTTTATGATATAAATTGAAAGTAAAGATTGCAAAATAAAATAGATTAGAAACTTGTATGATGGAAAATAGACCCGGGGGCCATAGGTTTCACTAGTGGCTTCTCTCAAGATAGCATAAGTATTACAGTGGGTGAACAAATTACTGTCGAGCAATTGATAGAATTGCGCATAGTTATGAGAATATCTAGGTATGATCATGTATATAGGCATCACGTCCGTCACAAGTAGACCGACTCCTGCCTGCATCTACTACTATTACTCCACACATCGACCGCTAGCCAGCATGCATCTAGAGTATTAAGTTCATAAGAACGGAGTAACGCTTTAAGCAAGATGACATGATGTAGAGGGATAAACTCATGCAATATGATGTAAAACCCATCTGTTTATCCTCGATGGCAACAATACAATACGTGTCATTTCCCCTACTGTCACTGGGATCGAGCACCGCAAGATTGAACCCAAAGCTAAGCACTTCTCCCATTGCAAGAAATATCAATCTAGTAGGTCGAACCAAACTGATAATTCGAAGAGACTTGCAAAAATAACCAATCATACA